>NC_083463.1:30925639-30940639 GCF_030014155.1 Tachysurus vachellii | reverse complement strand
TTTTCCAGAACCACACGATCCCTCATCATCCTCATTCCTCTTACTGCAGGTCCTCCGTGAACAGTAGTGTCGGGTATATAAACTGCAGAAGTTTAGATGTCGATCCTGACCTTTTTACATTACGGCGTGTCGAAAATGCCATTTATTATGATTACCAGCGGCGTGGCATGCTTTGATGTGTGTGAGCTGAGAAATGTAGCTTGCTTATACAGTAGCGATGACATACACCTCGTCCTAGACGACGCATTTGAGCCCATGACCTTCTGAAGCGGCATTCCAGCTCAAGAGAATCGATCTCTTTCCATTTAAACAATTGCTAAGTTAAACGAGTCTTACAGAGATCAATTTGTGCAAACTTTAAGCTTTAAACAATGAAATTATATCAAGTTCAAAGAAATTATATCTCTATTTCCGTAAAAAAAAAAAAACTTCAGCGTACTTCCAGTCATCTCAGTTCAGTCATCGTTCTCGTCCAATCCTGGCTTGTTTTAGCACCAAACGAAGGTCAACGGTATAAAATGCTAGCAAGAACCACACTAAGTTGTCTCTTTTAATGCTAAACAACATAGTTAGCATTAGTTTCCTTGGCAGGTTAACATCAATTACAGTAGCTAGAATAATCTACTAGTTATCATAATTACATAATATTTTACTTCTGATTAATTCGTTAGCAAACTATCGAGCGTTAGCTGTGCACGTGAGTATCAAACTTACGATCGTATTATGTTCTTTTAGAAAAAGAGCGGAGCTGCTTTACACCGAAAAACATTTGTAGTTAACTTCAAGTTACATATCACACAAAAACCTGGTGTTATCTTCATCTCAGTTAAACTTCTACTCGACGACATTTAAAAGTAGCGACTTTTTGACTTCGATCTGAAAGAACATTTTTTGACTGGATATTTTTCCGCTTCCACATTAAGCAGATCATTTCCCCTGCTATTTTATAGCGATATCACTCCTTATGCTCTCTCTGTGTGTAAAAATCATTGTCATTGGATTTCCCTTTGACCCACTGAGGCATCGTGGGCATCTGGTCATTCTCTAAGTGAGAGCGTGAGGGTGTTTCAGCTCCAGCCACGATCCAGAGTCTTCACTATCGATCCCAAGAGCTGCAGTCTTTTGCCAGCTTCTGCAAAAATCTGTTGAAGCAGATATCAAAGACATAAAAGACCAGCAATGCCATCTAAATGCTTTTTTTCTAAACATTCTTGCTTGATTTACACCATTTTTTTTCTTTCTCTCAGGTTTTTAAGTGTTTTGAGGTCTGCTTAACAGATTGTTGCAATGATTTCTGGGAAGACAGAATGAGGCTTGCACGCGTTTAAATAGCAAAAGAATGAAGGCCCGGTAGATCAAATCCAAAACGCAATGTCATTGGATGACTTGTTTAGATATTTCGTTACTCGAATATTTTCATGTACGTGAAATATTTTCTGGCAACGCTTTAAAGCACCCAGCTATCTTTTCACGATAAAAGTAAAAAAAATATATATCTTAGCATCACGCAACACTGTAAAAAACCTGTTTAGGAAAAAAAAAAATGGATCTAAAATTGGTTACTGCTTTAAATAATGGCACTGATACAAGATACTCGATCATTAAATAAATAAAATAATATTTATTTATAAAATAAATAAATAAATACATACATACATAATTAAATAACAAATAAATAAAAAATACCATATGATCCAAGTTGGTTTATCACCTTCAGATGACAACCTTTTTTTTATCTTTATGTTTTATCTACTCACATAACAACAGTAATAGATTCATATCTAATTCTATAGCAATCACAAAATATTTCAGCTGAGTTCAAAAGGTGCACAGAGGAAACCATTCCTTCCGCCTCTCAGTTCTCAGTTTTAAAGATAAAATCAAAGGTAAGTTCATGGTGTCTGTTTAATTCTTCTGTCACGCATCAAGGTTCAGTCGGTAATCAGTAAAGTCGGTAATAAACACGTGATGCTTGTTTTTGTTTTGACTGTTACAACACAACTGGCGTATAATAATAAAAAAAAAGCACGTTTTCGTGATTCTGTGTTCAGAATATTAGAAGATTTGCATGAAAATGTTTTTCAAGCATGATTTCCTTTAAAACACAAATGAATAAAAGGCTTTTAATATAGTTAATTAGGGTTAGGGTTAGTATGCTGTTTTATTCAACTATAGATATATAGATAGATAGATAGATAGATAGATAGATAGATAGATAGATAGATAGACAGACAGACAGACTGAATTACTGACTTACTTATATAATTAATTAATTAATTAATCCAGAAGAGAGGGGTCACGGTGGCTTAGTGGTTAGCGCGTTCGCCTCACACCTCCTGGGTTGTGAGTTTGATTCCTGCCTCCACCTTGTGTGTGTGGAGTATGCATGTTCTCCCCGTGCCTCGGGGGTTTCCTCCGGGTACTCCGGTTTCCTCCCCCGGTCCAAAGACATGCATGGTAGGTTGATTGGCATCTCTGGAAAATTGTCCGTAGTGTGTGATTGTGTGAGTGAATGAGAGTGTGTGTGTGTGCCCTGTGATGGGTTGGCACTCCGTCCAGGGTGTATCCTGCCTTGATGCCCGATGACGCCTGAGATAGGCACAGGCTCCCCGTGACCCGAAGTAGTTCGGATAAGCGGTAGAAGATGAATGAATGAATGAATGAATGAAATTTGGTACATTTCATAAAATTGCATCAACGCTTAAAGCATTAATAAAATCGATGTCTTAGCAAGTGAAAATATCTTTTCTACTTCAGTGTGAATCTAAAATAATTGTGAAATAATTAAGCAAACAGAAGATTGAGGCCCATTTTTACATGGATTTGTTCATGTGAATCTTAAATCGTCATAAAACGAAGCCACATTATTTCGATTTCTAAAACAGTTAAACAGAGTTTATTAGTAAAAATTAGTTTATTAGTAAATAAATAAATAAATGAAATAGGATTAGTAGAGATATACATATATCTTATGTAATGATCTGTTCATGAGAAATAGTTGATAAATTGAGTTGCATTTGTGATTACTATCAAAGTGAAGAATTCATCAGACATGGTGTAAATTTGCTCCTTGTTGATGACCGGATTATAAACACCATCTGACTCAGGACCTGCTGTTTCTCGCTGGAGCGTGTAGGAGACGTTCACTCCACTGACCTGCTGCATGCCATGTATCTGAAGGTCCGTGCAGGTATTTCAGCCATGTAGGTGTTTAAATCAAAGCCGGCCCGAGCCGTCAGCGAGGAGGAGGAGGAGTTGTTGTGGGACGCTGTTGGAGGGAGGGGTAGGGCCTGGCTTTGAAATATGGTTGGTAGAGTGCCTGTTATCTTTCTTCTTGGCATCAGGCGTCCAGCGCCGGTGTGTCATCAGTTACAGCACGGAGCTGGCACCGGCTCAAAGTGTGTGAGGTGGGGGGAGAGATAAACGCTAGGAAATGCAATCCATATGGTGGCACTATAAAACCTAGCACATCCATATCCTTAGTCCAAGATCATCGCCGCTCGCTTCAGTAAACCATCAGGTCAATAACTCTCAATTTGTCCACGGTGGTCCACACAGCAGACGAGGTGACCAGGACGACGTGATTGTAAAGGGTATGTCTCTTTTACTCTAAATAATTTAGTACAGTTCATTCATTCATTCATTCATTCATTTTTACTATTATTATTATTATTATTATTATTATTAATAATATTATTATTCATTACAATCGTTTTTTTTTCTCTTTTACTCTTTTTAAGCTACATTTTCTTATTCTGTTCAAGAAAGCCAAATTCAACAATTTAACAAAATCCATACAAAAAAAAACTATCTTTGTCAAGCTATTATTTCTCACTTTGTAAAGATTGTATAATAAATCTAATAGCCATTTCTATATCTTTGCGTATTCCATTCTCTAATTTCTACAAAGCCAAAATTCAGGCATGAAATGAGTAAAATTCAGTGCCATTTCTTTATACTTTTCATTCCATTCAGCATCAGACTTACCAAACCTAGAAGAAATTTATTAACAAGTGATAATATATGTCTTAATTTAATATATTATCACTTTATCTGTTATCCGGTTAACACGTACCTGCACAGTTCAAGCGTTTACTCTCAAAAGGACAATTTTTCTAGCTCGCAATAGGTCGAGCGTAACGAGAAATCCTACACAGATTTGTCTATAACGAAGATTATTTATTATTTTGTACGTCAGTTTGAAATTTATCTCATTCTCCTTATTTCAAGTGTTTACTTCTGGAAATTAAAATAGGTTTAACGGATACTGAGAAATATCTGATTGTATTATTATTATTAGTAGTAGTAGTAGTAGGTGTGAAGAATTACTTGGAGTCTTGGAGAGATTTTTTTAATCATTCGAACACTTTACTGCTTCTTCTACCTCTTTTCCTTCTTGTTTCAAAGGAGGTCCTGCTGGATTAGATATGAAGATCCTGTGTCATGTAATATTCCTGTTCATGCTGGGGGGCATTTTTTGCCAGAACAACAACCGAAATGCCAAACCGAGTGGCAGAGCGGCTAAAAAACCCAGCAGTCCGTCTGCAGACGTTGGTCCAGACGACGACTCTGCACCGAGTCCCAGTAAAGACACGCGTGCAGGGAACCAGCAGACGGCATCCGCCAACAAGCCGGCCGATGACATGAAGCTGCACCTCCTGCGGAACACTCCGGCCACGTGCAACGACGGAACTGCGGCCGGGTGAGAAGGCGAGATGGTGAAGCTGCAACCGATAGCAACGTGTTTTATTCCTTGGAGTTTCAAAGCACACTCATTTTAACCAGCACCATGGTGTCGATTTTACTCATTTACAAGCTAGTTCCTTTTATCGCTTGCATTGCAGCAGCTATAAACAAGTAATCTTACTGTTTAAAAAGACACAAACAGCTTGACATGTTACATGTCCACAGATACAGTATGGTAGTTTAGTGAAAACACAGTTAAATAGTTTTTTAATTAATCCTACTGTCAAATGAAGTAATAAGAAATTATCTAAGGTATAAACATTGGCTGACAAACAGGCTGAATTAGGAAAACGCCTCAGCATGTCCTAGGCCTATCCCATAACCTCTTTCTATTCTATACCATTCTATAATTATTATTATGCCACCCACAGGTTTTACCTAAAGGAGTTCAAAGGAAGCAAGAGGTGGCTGATATTTTTGGAGGGTGAGTATTTAAAACGAGGTTAATTTTGTCAAGAGGCCGTCAGCAGGCTTAAATGTTCCGCTCCGCGTTATTTTGGCCGCTATTTTGCATCTTCTTCTAGGCATGCTCTTTATTTTGTTTTGTTTTTTGCTTTTGTTTTTTTGGTCCGCGTGCCGACGTGTTGCTTCGACTTCGTCTTACATGTACGATGGTGTCAGCACGGGGCAAGAAAAAACCCCCACTATGTTACCAGATTGGAAAAAGATAATTAACCCCTGTAGTGGGAGAGAATAGCTGTGTTAATGAGAGAAATTCTTTACTCAGTTTAAAAAATTAAATAAAAAAATCCTCATCTAAATTAATCCTTTGGCAAAAAGCTAAAATGTTAGTTGAAATGAATAAACAACTTCTATGGCATTCAAGGTATATATTGCTCAGTAGTTTTAAAAGAAAAATAATAATAATACATATATAGCAGGTATTTTTAAATCAGCAGACATTTTTATATTTTAGTCACTGTTCCCTTTTCAGTATGAAATATTATACTATAAACAAAAGGATTGTCATAAAGTCGAGGAAAAAAAAAGATATAAACACCACAGATCTTTGTTATGAAAAAGAGGTCCACGTTAGCATAGACCTCTGTGGGATAAAGTTAAAGTAAAAACAATAAGAGTCACGTGTAGGATTTCAGTTACTGAGGGGTAGTTAATATGCTTTAATTTCACCAAGGAACTAAGGTATGTGGGGAGAAAAATAAACATTACCTAAGGCTAATAACAAAATTGTTCCTAATCTGTCCAACGCTAGCTAGCATGATAATAACTAGCTGAATGCTACAAGCTACCTCTGATGCTAAATAGGAGATTAGGTCTCATTCTTGCTATAAAACCTGTTCGGATTTGTTTGGATATTTTAAAAACTTTACATTTTTGAAGACTTTTATGCTCCTTTGCCTTTATTTAGTGATGTGAGAGTTAATAATTTTGCACCGGTCATATCTCACACTGCTACTTTTACAGCATGGCTGGTGCAGGTGCTCCATACCAAGAGAGCCTGAACAGCAGCCTAACAGGGCTGCCCTAGTAAAACCGGATGTCCGGCTAATATTAGTGCATTATTTTTAGGTGGTTGGTGCTGTTACAACAAAGAGACCTGTGATTCCAGATATAAAAATATCCCTCGCCTGATGAGCTCATCTGACTGGTTACAGACTCGCAAAGGTAGGCTGCTGTCTACCATTTCCTGTAGCACTAACATTACATGCAAATGCTCTCTCTCTCTCTCTCTCTCTCTCTCTCTCTCTCTCTCTCTCTCTCTGTGCTTCTGTTTTGAGTGCCTGAGCCCCTTGTGAATGTGTCTTTTTCAGGAACTGGAATCTTGTCTTCCCAATCTGAAGAGAATCCTCACTGGTATAATGCCAACATTGTGTAAGTGCATCAGACTCGTAATTGTGAATGCATGTGTTGAGCAACTAAACACATCTTTATATTTAATTTGGATTCTCTGTGTTGCACGTGACCAGGTTTGTCCCCTACTGCTCCAGTGATGTGTGGAGTGGAAACAAAGCAGCAGCAAAGACCAAGCAAGCAAAAGAAACAGGTGACAAAAACAACAGGGTTTGTTTTTAGCAAATGATTCGGTTTTAAGGGCCCAGAATTCTTAGGATAACCGCCACCGTCTTACCAGCACCTACTTTTTTCACATTTACTCTCTCACTCACTCACTCATTTTCTACCGCTTATCCGAACTACCTCGGGTCACGGGGAGCCGACGGGGATCTCAGGCATCATCGGGCATCAAGGCAGGATACACCCTGGACGGAGTGCCAACCCATCGCAGGGCACACACACACACTCTCATTCACTCACACGCTAGGGACAATTTTCCAGAGATGCCAATCAACCTACTGTACCATGCATGTCTTTGGACCGGGGGAGGAAACCGGATTACCCGGAGGAAACCCCCGAGGCACGGGGAGAACATGCAAACTCCACACACACAAGGCGGAGTCGGGAATCGAACCCCCAACCCTGGAGGTGTGAGGCGAACGTGCTAACCACTAAGCCACTGTGCCCCTTTTCACATTTAGTAAAAAAAATTAGATAACCACTAACATCTATGCAATGGTCAGAGTCACTGATTAAAGCTTTTGACTGGTATCTGCATCATTTACCCTTTTTATGTTTGTGTCTGCTCCGTGTCAGAGTACTCCTTTATGGGATCCGTGATCATCAGGGAGCTGATCAAAGAGCTTGCGACGAAAGGACTGAAACAGGCCAAAGTGGTGATGCTGGCTGGAACGAGGTAATACGTAAGGCATAAAACACTGCTGTTATAGAAATATATTCTACCACATGTTTTTTAATCTGTTTATATGGCACATCCTTTACACAAGCCCAACTGAACGGGTTGTTACTAATGAAACCGTAAGACGTTAGAACGAGCGCACTGATCTCAAGCCGCGTGGCCATCAGAGCTGCTGTTATAGGTGCTGTTATCATCACCCACTGACCAATCAGAATCAAGAATTCAACAGCGCTGTGTTGTCATTCTTAATTAAATTAAGTGGCTTATCAAAATGAAAAGTGCTATGTCTAGGATCATATGTCCTCACACTCGGTAGGACTGAGATGCGTATCAGAGGCAACTCGTTATAGCTGTCAAGATACATTTAGATCTCAATAGCACATTGCTGGAAACAATAGACGCAGAGGCATCGGGTCAGGTGGCTTAAACACTTTCTCCATGTATGGAGCCAGCTCCTTGTCGGCACCATCCGAGCAGCACACGCAACCCTGGCAAGAGCTCTATTTTCAGTCCCTGCTGTCGTCCACCACGAAGATGTATACTTTGACGCGATGACATAATATCTATGTATATCACTCCACAAAGGGATGTTGAATTCTGGAGATTCTTCCCAGATTAGCGGCATGTTTGTTCGGCCAAAATAAGAATGCCGTTATCGCACCGACGAGATGTCCCATGATGTCTTCTGTGCCAGTCGGGATTGTTTTGGTTATTTTTGGTTATTGTCGCACTTACCTGCAGTGCTGGAGGTACAGGTGTGTTGCTGAACATCGAGAAAGTGGCCAGTCAGCTGGAGCAGCTTGGGGCAGATGTGCAGGTTCGAGGCTTGGTCGATTCCGGATGGTTCCTGGAGAGCAAGCAGCAAAAGACCCAAGAGTGTCCGGATAGTCTCTCCTGCACTCCGGTTGATGCGATCAAGAAAGGGTTACGGTAAAGTAATTTCCTTAATGCTTGGACATTCTTTTTAAAACTGAAGAATAACTCATCTTATTGTCCCCCACAGAATGTGGAATGGAGTTTTACCAGACAAGTGTAAGCAGCAATACAAGCGAGGCGAGGAGTGGCAATGCTTTTTCGGACACAAGCTCTACTCCTTATTGAGCTGTGAGTTCATGTACAATCACTGGGACAGGGACAGAGATTTAATTGGATGGATTGAAAACATTTTAGGGTCCCCTCTGATTTAAGGGACAGTTAATTGGTGCTGGTTTGTGGTCATAATAGGGTTACAAAATGGTCTCAACTCAGGCTTTCTCTCTGGTGTTCAAAATCTGTTCTTTGCAGCTCCACTGTTTGTGGTTCAGTGGCTCTTTGATGAGGAACAGCTTCGTGTGGAGAACATTTACGTAGGAGGACAGTCTCTTTCTGAACAACAGTGGACCTACATGCAGAATCTCGGGAAAGAGCTGAAAAACTCCCTCAAAGATGTCACGTAAGCGCTGAACTCTCACAGAGTGCTACACTAAACTTAAACGGACCACATAACCACCTCTCGTCATGTGGTTTTATGTTTTTTTGTTTTTTGTTTTTTTTCTCCAGCGCCGTGTTCGCCCCATCCTGCTTGTCCCACACGCTGATCACTAAAAGGTAAGGACACCGCAGCTGCACATGATGAGCTCATGCTGCAATTTTCGACCACGCATCCATCACGTCGCATTCTGTATGTCACCAAAATGCCACCTCACACTTTCACACACACCTAGCCAGCATAACGATATCTGATAGCACGGACCTTTATGTGGGTCGTAAAATGACCTCGTGACTATTTGTATCTGTTGCAAAAAAAAAAAAAAAAAAAATTATTTAATTAATCAAACGCGAACGATGATTATGAGGAGATATCCTATACTGATGAGAATCCTTGTCCCTCACTTTGATTTCAGTAACTGGATGGACTTCCAAGTGAAGGGCACGTCTCTGTCTCGTGCGCTCCAGTGCTGGGACAGAAGCCTTCAGGAGGCCAACAAGAACAGCAAGACGGCACTGAAAGGCTGCCCCTTCCACCTGATCGACACGTGCCAGTGGCCTCAGTGCAACCCGACGTGTCCAGCGCTGATTGACCAGGCCACGCAGCAGGAGATGACCCTGCTCCAGGTGCTGGCCAGCATGGGCGTCGACCTCCAGAAGCTCGGTCTGGACACACAGCGTGACAGCGGCGCTTCCTCCAGCATGATTAGCAACGGTGGCTAATCATACGATAATTTAAACTACAGTAGCGTTAGCGTTTGCTCAGTGGTGACCTTTATAGTCACTCTGTTGTGTTCCAAAGAGGTTGAGATCTTTGAGCCGTGAGTATGTATTTGGATTCCTGTGCCAAACGTGTGCAAGTAGGATGGATTTATGGAAGTGAAGCATGAGTTATGATTATGTATCTAGTCACAGTTAATCCATAGTTAACCTGAAACTCGTGTATGAGGAGATTATAATGAGGGTCTTCTGGGGGTTTTTTTTTTCTCCCATCCAAACAAGACAGCTTTACATCAATGCTGTGCATCGAGGAGAACGAGAGCTTGAGGTGACAATCCCAGAGAATTCTAGAGATCATTTTATTACTATACACTCTAATCATTACTCCATACTGTACTCAAGGTGCATGACATGTCCAGGGTTTTTAACTGGTATCAAACCACATGCCTAAAGGTTATCTTTATTTATTATCTTTTGTCTTAGTTCAGAAGAATGTTATGCGTGATATAGTTTCAGTTACCAACATTTACAAGATATATGTATATCTATTTCATATGTTCTTGTATGTACGGAGTATATGTACATTATAATCCATCGCCTTTGATGTTTATAGGCTGCTGAACGCTAATAAATGTGTAATAGAAGCTTCAGTGTCGCATGTTTTTTTCCCTCATTAAACCTTTTAAACTTCATGTTTGTATAGTGAGGGTTAAGGAATAAAATTTAAACTGGAAAAAACACACACTGTCTTATTTGCATCAAAGGATATCAGAGATTATTCTGGATTAAATAATGGATTATGGTTACGTGTGAGTCAGTAACAGGTCCATGTGTCAGAGCCATGAGGCTGAGCTGGGAGATTTCTCACAGATAAAGAGAGGTTTTGTGCCGTCAAGCTGCGCTGAAAATGGCTCTGTTCCACGTGGGAGTGATGATCAACGATATGTGACTTGAAAAGAAAAAAACCTGAAAAATTTTTTCCCCCTAAAGTTTACTTTCTGTTCCTCTGAAATTTGTTTTTTTCACACACAGTTCCTTTATCTGTTTGTGTAGAAAAAGGAAACTAGCTTTTTTTTAAAAAAAAAAAAACAAAAAAAACAATTATTTTAATCTTCTAATAATAATTTGTGTTTCAAGTATGTCAGTAATAATAATAATAATAATAACAATAATAATAATAATAATAATAATAAAAATCATAATAATAATAGCTACATAATAATAAATAATAATATTAATTAAATAATCTCAAAATTATTTAGTTTAAAAAAAGAAAAAAGTAGAATAGTAAAATAAAATAGTAAAATAGGCAAAAAATTTCTTTAATTTTAAAATGAAAATTAACATAAGAAAGAATATGCTAATGTTATAACACACAAACACACACACACACACACACACACACATATATATATAAACACACATATAATGACACATATAATGAAAGTATAACAATAAAAATGCTGCCAAAATAAATAAGTAATTCGTTGAAATATAATTTTTTTTTATTAAAAATAGGAAATATATCATATACAGTAAATAAAAATATAATATATCATCCAAAAAATTAAATGCAAATGGAATATATAACATTTCTACAATTTATAGGAATAACATATAAGAAAAGAATAAAATAATTTTTAGTTTAAGAATTTTTTTATTTTTTTTATTTTTATTTTTTTTGATAAAAATCAAGAAATACATCATTAGAATGTTAAAGAATTAAAATCCCATAAAGGTAATGTAATGTAAGAAAGTTATGAACAAAAGGAACGTTTTCTTTTTGTTTTAAATCATTGATCGACGGAGACTGTGATAAGTCTCACAACGGAAAATGTTTTTATGAGTGAAAGTGGCTTGCAGACAGGAAGTTGTACTTTTTTTTTTTTTGACTGATTCTCTTTAAATTTGATAACAAAGTCTTTTGTTTGTGCAGCTTTTAAACACTCAGCCCTTGTGAGCTCAGCTCTTGTGTTTGCAGACACAGCCTCTTACTATACTATTAACTTTTTATTATTATTATTCCATTTACAGCTAATTTATTACTCTTTTTGATTTACCATCTCATTATGTACATGTATTTATTCATGCATTTCGATGCAAACTCGTGGAGGATGTTGTCTGATCTCTGAAAGCCTTTCAGTCCATGCAGCTGAACGTGATTTAATTCTTGAAATCGTCTCGAAAATCTATGCATGCAGGTCGACACCAGTGAAGACTTGCACTGTTTTTTAAGAGTGCAACGTGCTGGCTGCATGGTCACATGACTCACCTGGATTGTGGTCGCTGCACTTTTTCCTGTCAGCACCCCTTTCCTTAGCAGCACTCTAGTACAAACCGACCGCAGCTTCATGCGTGCAACCGAGTGTGTACCTGTGCACACCCAAAGCTTAGGTTAGCGTAGAGAGGTATTGAGGAGGGGGGAAGAGGAAGATATGAGAGTAAAGGTAAAAAAAAAAAACCTAATGAAACCACAGCTGTTTTACAATTTTTCACTTCCTGGTTTTTCGTATCGAGTTGTAATTGTGTACCGGATCAAACCCAGGTGTGATTTTGGCTGATATCACGATAATGGTTTAGCACTTGGAAAGTTTTGTTATCGCAGCATTACAAAACAATCCACTGAACACTTCACTGATTTGTGAAGATTGCGGTCACCTAGAGTTTTTTTTTCATTCTTTTTTTCAGAATGTGATCTATCTGTTTCTGAGGAACCCAGTTGCTGTCATCCCGTTTTGCTGAAACTAATTGTCTGATAGCTGTAAGTTTGCTATCATCTGGAAAATCTGATCATTTTGTAGCAAAATTGAAACTTTAACTTACTATGTGCTCATTTCCAAATCTTCAATTTCTCACTTTTTATGTTCCAGCATCATGCAAATGAGAAGTTCAGCAAATTTACATACGACGGCTCGGCTAGTTAGCGACGTACAGATGTAAATTTTGGTGGTTAATGTGTTTGAGCTGGACAGACTGAAGGTCTAAAGCACCTCTGCGTCGCTCTCGTTAGGTTGTGATGAAGAGAGGGTTGAATCCCACTGGAAACAGTATCGACGGGGCATTACGGGTAATTTAAAGTATGGGAAACCGTTCATCAAAATAAACATCGATGAAAGACTCAAACGGTTCAGGATTTCACTACAGAACAAGTCGAGATTACTGTGCAAACGTCTGTTTGTGGCTTTTTCTTTCCACATTATGAAATTCTTAGCTTTTAGAATGATTCAAAAAGAGATGACGTCGAGCTAAAAACATGAGCCACAGCTGCACATAACAAACCAACCATTTAAAAGGTTAGAGCAGCATTGTTTTTCCCACAAGGCCATGTTTTTCTCTGCCCTACTTTACAAGACTGCAGCTGTACCGCATTAACCCTGTGTTATTCGCTTCATCCTTAACCCGATCCTGACACACTGTGGCGCCTTTCACCCACAGAACATCATCCCTCGTTCATCCTCGTACTTCTTCTTTTGCTTGGAGTTTCTTTTGCATTTCTTCATGGACACTCTTCATGGACACCCTGAAGATCTGCACTTCATGTAAACAAGTCTTTTACTCAGCGAATATAATCTCACCCAGATTTGTGTCCACCCGGGTGATGATGGGTTCCCATTTGAGGCTGTTTCCTCTCCAGGTTTCTTCTTCTCCATCCAGATTTCCGTAAAACTCTTTTGTCACAATGTCTATGAATTAGATGGAATTGAAGTAATGACCAACAACAGCATCCTCATCCTTATCCTCATCCTCCTTCCGGCTAAACATCATTTCTCACCAGGGTGATAAAACTTCGCTATGATAAACAACGTCTCAGGGTAAACAAAGCCAAAAATCAAAATGACAGGAACTCAGAATTAAAAACGGTTTAATGAAAGATTAATACAGAACAGGTGAACAAATTCAGTTGACAGGACAGGGGCAAGTTTCCTGCTCTTGCCCCGTTGCCTTACAATGTTCATCTGTTGTTGATGTGTTTGTGTGTGTCCTGTTTTTGTTGTGATGTCCCCTTTAAGTCTGAGTACTTTGTACTTCCCTTGTCGCTTCCCTCTTTACCACATTATTTGCATAAGAATTATGTTTCAGTAGCTTTTTATTAAATATCGATATATTAATTCTGTCGTCTTTAACTCTCAGACAGTTTTCTCACTACATGAGGTAGAAAATAATCCACAGAAAACGAAAAGGTTTGTTGTTTTTTTCTTGGATTTTTTTTGTATCAGTGTTTTGCCACCCTTTGTTTTGCACTTGCTTGCCCTCAGTATAACTCAGGACCAATTTCATAATACGTTACCCAAAAGATAGCAAGACAGAAATCATAAACTCTGTACAGATAAAAGCCTTATTGTCTTAGCTTGTTTTTCTCGAAACAGTATGAGGTGAGGTGAAAACCCTTGCCTCTGATCGTGGCTTCAAAGACAGGAGACGTGTTCCCACAATGAGCAGAGGGGAAGAGAGAGAAAAAAAGCATCTCTGATCACTGTGTTGTGAGCAGTAGTGCGACGGACGTCGAACACACACGCTCGTTCAGCAACGATGGTCTCGTTCACGGGTGAGTACTCTGTAGTCTTTGTCTGCTTCCAGTTTATGTTGTAAATAAAAGTGAAATTAGTGCAAAAAGGTTCACGGTTTTGTTCAATCTTGGAGTCCATGAATGATCTAGAAATACATCACTTTTTTTCATTTGTGTTCTGTTTCTTCTGTAGCCTTTGCTCCCGTTCTGCTGTTGTGGTCCTGCCACTTTCAGGTAACATATATAACACCATGACTTTGTGCATCATGAATTATTTATTTATTTATGTATTTATTTATTTATTTTTTACCTTGAGCCAAGTTTAAGACGTTGTTCTAAAAGCATGTTCTAAAGGAAGCTGCTGTTGAGGGAACCTGTGATTTCCTATTCTCTTACAGACGAGTTGGTCCAACGTGACTATCGACTTCACAGCTGAAACAACTGATGGGGATTACACGCCTGATTATGATAAATATGAAACTGTTTGTGGGAAAGACAGTAATCGAAGCTTCCGATCCTGGTTCATACCCACCATCTACAGCCTCATCTGCTTCCTGGCTCTCCTCGGAAACTTCCTGGTCATCCTGACCTACATCTATTTCAAGCGGATTAAGACGATGACGGATATCTTTCTGCTGAACCTGGCCATAGCTGACCTTCTCTTCGCTCTGTCGCTGCCCTTCTGGGCCACCAGCGTCATGACCGAGTGGCCGCTCGGGGAGGTTCTCTGCAAGGCCATGTACGCCATCTACAAGATCACCTTCTTCAGTGGAATGTTCCTGCTGATGTGCATCAGCGTGGACAGGTACTTCTCCATCACCAAAGCTGTCTCGGCTCACCGCTGCCG
>NC_083463.1:30880639-30918139 GCF_030014155.1 Tachysurus vachellii | reverse complement strand
GATCTCATTACAGCCACATACTGTACACACAATGGTGTTGGGAAAGGAAAGGAGAAACTGGGGATGATACCAAGGGCACTGAGTTTTCTAAATGGAAGTTAGAAGCCACTCTGTAGTATTTCCTAAGTTATTACCGTGTCATGATTGCATCAATGCACTAAATGCTACTTAACTGTTTAATACCTGACAATTTTATAAAGCAATAATGCCTAAAGAGAATTTATATCATTAGTACGCTCATGAAAAACTGTTTCTTTAATAAAAAAATCTGCTACTAATTTGCACAGGGAGGTTTCTGCTCACTGAAAAATAAGAAATAAAAATAATAATCCCATAATAAACCCGTCAAAACGTTTATTTTTTTCTCATTTTATTATTTCAGAATTGTTATTTTTTTAACACCTGGTTTATTTGAAGAAAAAAAACTCAATGTGTGTCAATGTCTATGGGTAAAAGCACTATACAATGGACATTTAAGTGAACGATTCAATTCAATTCAATTCAATTCAATTTAATTCAGGTTTATTTGTATAGCACTTTTTACAATTGACATTGTCTCAAAGCAGCTTTACAGAACATAAACATTATATATATATATATATATATATATATATATATATATATATATATTAATATATAATAATAATATAGAATAATATAAAGACTAAGGGAATACAAAATTCAAGATTAATAGAATCAGAAAGACAATATAATCTACCAATACATCCATATATCGATATATCTATATCCCATTAAATTAGAACAATATATCTATATCGATATATATCTAGATGATGTAATCTGATGATACCTAATATTAGATATAATTAAATGTGTATGTATTTATCCCCAATGAGCAAGTCTGAGGTGACTCAGGCAGCAGTGGCAAGGAAAAACTCCCTTAGAAGGTAAAGGAAGAAACTTTGAGAGGAACCAGACTCAAAGGGGAACCTCATCCTCAAATGGGTGACACTGGAGGGTGTGATTACAAATATACAGTCTGATAAATGTTGTATTGATGCAAAAGATCACATGGAGTTCACATCTCCTCTTTAGTATCGCAGAGTCCGACTGGAGCCGGTAGATCTCTAGATGCCTCAGGGTTCTCAGAGTCGGCCTTGTCTCAGCGGAGGTCCAAAACCTTCGTGGCACGGAAGACGATCGGAGCTGGTACGATTTCTGGATGCCTCGGGATGGGTAGAAAGAGAGAAGCAGTGGAGAGGGATTAACATATCTACTGTTCATGATCAATTTGCAACAAGCAATTTGCAATTTTACAGCATGTAAATATGCGTGTACATGCATTAGATGACATAAAATGTAGAAGAAGAAGAAGAAGAAGAAGAAGAAGAAGCTGTAGTACTAGTATCAGTTATAGCAGTAATAGTATTCTAATTGTTTTTGTTTGACTGATTGCTGGAGGCATGGTGGCTTAGTGGCTTAATGGTTAGCATGTTCGCCTCACACCTCCAGGGTTGGGGGTTCGATTCCTGCCTCCGCCTTGTGTGTGGAGTTTGCATGTTCTCCCCGTGCCTCGGGGGTTTCCTCCGGGTACTCCGGTTTCCTCCCCCGGTCCAAAGACATGCATGGTAGGTTGATTGGCATCTCTGGAAAAAATGTCCGTAGTGTGTGAATGAGAGTGTGTGTGTGTGTGCCTTGATGCCCGATGACGCCTGAGATAGGCACAGGCTCCCCGTGACCCGAGGTAGTTCGGATAAGCGGTAGTAGATGAATGAATGACTGATTGCTCGTTTGTGGATGGATCTGGCAACCCTGAGTCCTTATTGCCAGACCAGTCGATACTCCTCTTGTTGTGAGTAAATCTATCTTCTCCTTAGAAGGATAAGCCGACGCAGCGCACTCACGTACTAAACAGTACACACTACATACTAAACATCACGCCAGAGACTTAGGCCACCTACACACTCTTTAGTACGATAGTAGGCATTGTTGTCTACGTAGGGCGCGTCAGCTTCGTGACGTCACTCTCACGAGCCTCTCATATCTAGTGACCTTCCTTAGCGCTCGTGCAGTAGCGTCCGGTGTCCGGAAGGTAATAAACCGTCTCGAGACCAGAATCTCGTCTGTTTTTAAAGGTAATTCGAGTTTATTTTCTTCAAACAGGGCGATCTGTTTATACACGATTTACCTAATACACGCACACATCTTGGAATATTCCATCAATCGATTAGCAGTGTTCTTAAAGGGTTTTTGTAGGTTAGCTTCTCGGCTAACTAGCGCACGAGCCGGTTTCTTCACAAACAGGTGGCTAAAGCTAACACCGGTTTTTATTTATTATCGCGAATTATGTGGTGAGTTTTGTGTCGGTGTCGGGTTTTGTTCTGTAAAATGTTTTTCTTTGTATCGGAGATCATTAAACCGGATTAGTTTCTCATCGTCGACCTTGTGGCTAGTTAGCTTGACTAGCATGATTAGCTAGCTAGGTAGCTAGCCATGTTACCGGCTCCTTTCTCTCTCATTTATTTCTATTTATTATTTATTTTTATTTTTTGCTCTGTTGCAGTTTACGATCTTTCTGTTTTCGGTTTAAAGAGGTGATTTTGATTGTCATTTTCTATCTCAATGCGGTGTCAGCATTCCGGCTTTTAGTGTTTTAAGTAAATTCTCTTCATTTAGGTTTTAGTTTCATTTTTAAAATTAGTAAGTAGCATCAGTAAGAAGATCACTGTGGGTACTTTTGTTTGTTTGAAGTACTTGTACTTTCACCTTGAACGACCGAAGATTGTCTTGATTGTAGGATCATAATACAGTTCACTAACCTAACTATGGTGTTTTATTAGTGTTTAACAGACTGTTTACAACGTTTTGTGTCCTTCCAGGCCACAATGGGTGATGTTGAGAAAGGAAAGAAGGTCTTCGTCCAGAAGTGTGCCCAGTGCCACACAGTAGAGAACGGTGGCAAGCACAAGGTCGGGCCTAACCTTTGGGGTCTGTTTGGACGTAAGACCGGCCAGGCAGAAGGCTTTTCTTACACGGATGCCAACAAGAGCAAAGGTATTTTGTTATGGAAGTTCTCTCGAACTGGATTTTTATATGACGGCGTTGACCTTGAACTCATGTCACAAGCTGACATCTTGCTCGTATCCCACTGAAGTCTCTACTCTGTTTTTTTTTCAGGTATCGTTTGGAGTGAGGATACTCTGATGGAGTACTTGGAGAACCCCAAGAAATACATTCCGGGCACGAAAATGATCTTCGCCGGCATCAAGAAGAAGGGCGAGCGTGCAGACCTTATCGCATATTTGAAGTCTGCAACATCGTAACGCCGTTCTATCCACAGAGGGCATATAGATATTTAAAATAAACGTCTGTAACATTTTTTTGGTCTTTTAACAATACCTACTTGAACAATGTAAGTCATCACTAAACATCCTGGACTGTTGAATTCTGGACATAAGTGTCGTGACGCACCGCTGATGCCCGACAGTTTCAGCAATATGGGTTCCTGTTGTCTTTCTGTCCTGGTTTTCACAGGAGCTGTACGCTGGTTAATTTAACTCTAATGTCTGTATATGGATCGACTTACCCTGTGACTGCCAATGTTAATATGTTTAGCGGTTGTTATGGTAACTCATGTACCAGATGAAATTAAAGCCCATTATTAAATTAAAAAAACAACTTTTCCCTTTCATACTTTGTGCATGTGTCTGTAGAGGTCTTCTACAATAAAAGGGATTCTACGTATCTGTAAAGTCTTGTTTGACAGTCACATGGTTGTGTCTTCAATGTGTGCTCTTTTCTTCACATAAGATTGGGTTGTACATTCTTTAATAAATAAAACACTACAGCTGTAATTTTCCTATCATAAAGGGTTCCACTTTATGGTATGCAGTGAACTGAGACACATTAGCCCAATTTTAATTACCTGACAGATTGTAGGTATTAATTATGTAGAATGTGACACAAGAGCATGTCATTGCTAATGACATGACGGCTTTGGGTTGGCCATAGAGCTACACAACAGTTTTTGTGTGAATATTTACAATAACACAGCCTTGAGTGTTCATCACACCAATATAGTCGAAGTGTTTGTCCAGTGTCCTTTTAATTTCCTGCTTTTTTTATTCAGTAATATTTGGAAGGTCAAATTAAGGTACCGTTATGGTTAAGTACAAACGTACTTATTGTTCAAAAGTACAATTCATTATCACACCTCAATGTGAGAGGGAACTATTATAGTTTTTTTTCTTCTTTTAATTATACGTACCAGGGCCTGGTTCTGTAACTGATAATGTAAATATGTTTTAAATATACTCCATGAAGTTATTTTGAAGAAGTTATTTAGAAAAGTGACAAAAGTTCAGCTGACTGGATGAAGTAACGAGGCTGAGGGGGTTTAGACGCATAGAATGACTAAATTAAAAACAAATTCATGTATCTATGCTAATGAGGACATTAAGGACATTCTAATCATTAGCATAAATTCATTATTTACATTAAATCTATATTTTAGGTAACAGGGTTGTGCTTTCAAGGTGATCGTGTCAATCAGTAACACTGGAAAGTAAAGAGAAGAAAAGCAAGTGAGAGAATATACATTTCTTCCTCCTGTATCCTTCAGTTCATTTGGATGATGGAGCTTCAATGTTGAGCATGTGACTTGTGGGATACTCACATTCAGATGTTTGAGTGCACAAACCATGTATAAGTTTTTTTTCTTAACATCAGGCTGACTTGTGGGAAAAGAAGCTTCAAGCATAAGATCTTATTTAATTGAATGCAAAAATAATTGATTTTTTTTTAAAAGTGTTTCAATGATTACGTTCAAAGACACGGTTACGGTGGGCTGAGACAGACACGAATAATGTTGTGCTGTAGATTTTGTTGGTTTTATGTTTTAATGTATTGATCTTGAACATCCAAAAACTGCATGTGGAATAACATAAAGGTTAAAAACGTGTTTTACCTTTACATAAATATTTGTAGATGTAATATCAGTGGGTTCACACGCCACTGCAACTCAGTCCTAATGAAACCTTCAACACATTTTAAAGGCGTCCTTCTTATCAGTTGGAGTGAAATGAGTCTCAGATTGTAAATTCTACATCAGAGTTCCAAGTCCACTCAGCTTCCTGATTGTAAAACCCTGAGCACAGCTGACCGGGCCAGCTGACCTGCCAGATGTTAATCGCTCTTAAAGCAAAGCTCTGTAATGCACTGACCACACAATCATACGGTCAGAGTGGACCACAGAACTTTGCCTGAGGAGCCGTGAGGTCGGGTCTGTTATACAGTGATGTAGAGTAGCTAGTAGTGGTGTAGCAGGAGAAAACTAGCTCACTAGCAAGCGCCTGTTGAGCCTTCTCTGTATCATTCTGTCGTGTTATGTTAAACGTATCTTCGACAGTGGGTTTTTAAACAGAAATGCAAATCTGCTTGTTATGCACTAATTGTAAATTTTCCACCACCATTAACTAGTAACACACATGCAAGCTTTATGTACTTAGCTACTTATTGTCATTAGCGTGTAGTCAAGCTAGCTGTTTTATCAGAACAGTAGTCTGAACGTTGCTTATCAGTAGCTTGATAGTAAAATTCCTTCTTCAACCCTGATCACAATACAAAATTAGCATATATAATTATATATATATATATATATATATATATATATATATATATATATATATATATATATATATATTATTTTTTTTTTTTTAAATGACATAATGTTATTAATATGTTGTAGATTTGTATTAGAAGCCAGGAGGGATCAGTCAAGGTCTGAAGGATTCACACGTGGTTCCATGGATCCTGGGAAAAAAAACAGATGGCATTCACGGTTTTGGTGAAATGACGCCGCAGGAACAATTTCCTTATTAACAATTAACATGTTAAAAAGTTACACATAATGAGTTTCCACATGAGAACAGTTTCATTGTACATATGTTTTATGAGGCTATGAAAAAGTCTCTATGTTGACATTATGGGTCATTTATCACTTTTATTACAAATAGGAGGCCTAAATTTAGAGACAAAAAAAAAAACAGACAACATGTCAGTTCTGTACTAATCAAACTTGTATTTATTCCTGCTTTATTTATTCATATTTTAGATTTTTTTTTTACTTGTTCCACCCTTAAAGGAACACAGATGACCTTTATGGTGTCAATCTCCTGCATTATACATTAATAGTGAATAAAGTAGTCTACTAAAGATCTTCACATTCCATGACTTAATAGTAGGAGTAATAGTAACATCCACCAACCTGTGACTGCTCACTCAAGTGTCCACAGCTTTAAGTGTTCTGCATCTCCAACAAAAAAAAAACAAAAACCAAAACTGAAACTTCACATCAATTAAAGCTATTTCCGAGATGTTATCTGTCCTAATCAAGTATCATGCACTGGATATATTGCACGCACCAGCTGCAGACTTGCTCGTCCCCCTGCGTTGTGCGGTTACTTGAAGGAATGTCGACGTGGAGCTGCCAAACGGGAGCGCGCATGCCTCTTGCGTGAACGCGCACCGAGTGTGTACACAGTGCTGCACAGTAAATAGAAATAGGTAGGGTGGTTTTTACAAAAAAAAAAAAACTATATATATATATATATGTATGTATAATATATCTATATATATATATATATATATATATATATATATATATTGACTATAGATATTTTACGGGAGTGTGTAATAAAATCTATGCATATTTATTTATTTTTAGTGTTTTTTTTATTATTATTGACATTATTTTATTATATTATTAGTGTTAAAAGTTATTTCATTTGCGTTTGAGGTACAAATTGTGGGACTTTTGTCATCTTTTCATTTTCTCACGTTTGTTTGTTATTTGTTTGTTTGTTTGCTTGTTATACTTAATATTATTTTTTATACTTAATATTATGCTATACTTAATATTATAATATTATCAAATTCAATGCAATTTCACGTGGTATGATAATAGCATTACAAAATTGCTGTAGTATTTATACATGGACGACACGTGGTTTGATTTTAAAACGTAAAAAAAAAAAGTTCACAAAATGTGAATGTCTCTGGGATGTAATATACATATTGGCCGCTAACGCATTGTGGCGCTGTTCGCCTACAATTCATCATTTTCAGCTAACAAAAGAGGAGACTTGCTAAACTCAAGCTGTTAAGGTAAGATTTAAAATACTAAATAAAAACGCGTTCGATTCTTTTTGACGGTATGTTGTTTATGCATTGTAAGTGTAACCTCTTCCTAAGCAGCTTCTATATCATGGTCTTATTTATGAATGATATGCTAAGTCATAAAACTTTTAAATTTGGTGATAGTAACGCTTTATAACAGGCTGTAAAGTTAATTAACTTTTACATTAGTTGAGTGTTGCAGGGTTTGATGTTTGGTTTTTGCCTTGTCAAATTGATTTAACTTGTTTTTTTTCTTCTTAATTTATCTTTCCAGTTATCCAACATTGATGCTGATGATTTAGCAGAACCATCATGTCTACAAACTGCACAAGGCCAGGTTTGTTTAACTGACATGATTTTTAACATAAACTATTTCATAACGTCCTGCTTTAAAACAAAACATTTCTTTTGTAGGAAAAATTTTATTTAATATAAACTGATATCAAGTTGCATAAATGTAAAATAAAACTAGATTTGTAAAGTTTGTCGTGACAAACTTTGATGTTGGCTTGTCAAGTTTGGAAAGTATTTGCAAAGGCCATTTTACTTTCAAAGGCCATCAGTACTTTTGGAGGAAAGTGGATACGAGCATGTGACATCACCGAATACCCGTGACGCAAACCTGTGAGTGTGGGTTAGGGTTAGGGTTAGTCCATTTTGTGGTAATGTTTGATTTTGGGGGCTGGGCTGCACGTGGCGTCATCCTAATACCCTTGAGGAAATTCCCCTTGTTGTCCTGAGTGTTTTGATATGTCAAATGTCAATGTTGTGGAAAGTTTTGTGATTTTGCATATAATGGGTGGGGCTGCGGGAAAACCGAAAGCCAAGTTGGTACACCAATTTAACCCTTTGTCCAGAGTATCACCATAAAGAAGCTGGCTTAGTTTAGTGTAGATAGCTCAAAAGCTTGCCAAGTTATAAACCTTTAAACTTCATAATGGGTGTCTATGGCAAAAAAGGCCACTTTGAGACCCGGTACTGTGAGTACCGGAACTCGGCTCGCTTAGAAAAGATCAGTCCAGGGTCTTCGACATATTGGATTTTGGTGCATGTGGCTCGAAAGCTCTAGGAGGAGTTGCAATTAATAAATATTTGTCTAAGAAGAAAAAGCAAAACAGAATAATTAGCCTGATTTGCTTGCATTTTTAGGATGTTTGCCTGGACAGCACAATATTTTAATGACCTAGACTGCATTGCATCTTTATGGTATAAAATGTGAATAACATAAATGCTATGCTAATATAGAACTATGCTAATATAGAGTCTTAAAAAACATATAATTGACACATGGATGTCTAACATTTATGGTTGTGCTTTTCTGTTTATTTGACATATTTAGGGATTTCTATGCAGCACCTAAGGTGGCAGAGAGTCATCCACTTCAACCACTTAGACTTAGGCTAAAGATTTCTACGATGTTTCTCTGTTTAAAGTCTCTTCGATTAAGACGTGGCTGATTTAACATGTGCACATCCTGACTGTTTGCATTAGTGATCATGGGCTAGCGGGTGGGATCTTGTACAGGTATAGTGGAAAGCTGCAGGGGATGACTGCTGCAATTTTCAGCGTCTCATTCACCGGAAGCGTTTTTTTATTGTATTCAAGGTCTAATCACTTATTTTACTCTCTTTTTCTGTTTGCTATAGAAACCACACCACCTTTGCTTCTGCAGTCCCGTCCAGAGGAGCAGCCATACGTATATGACTTGTGAAACCTGGTGCACCTGGTGTTTGTACTGGACCGTAAACATTGGACATCACTAATGAAGTACACCATCAGCAGTTTGTTAAGTAAGCGCCACGGTAAGACGGACATTTTTAAGGTCGTAGTCGACGAGTACACATTCTGTAAAAGAACACGGCGCAGTATGTATGTAAAGAGTTTTAGCCAACTAACTGAAGACCAGCTATAGACTTAGGATCTTTAATAATTCTAACTCCATACTCATTTTTCACATCTAGGGTGCACGTCTTTGTGGTGCGTCACAAAAAAACGGGGGCAAAAGTCATGGCTTTTCTCCCCGTCGGGGAATCGAACCCCGGTCTTCCGCGTGACAGGCGGAGATACTGTCCACTATACTAACGAGGAGTGAGTGTCACGCTTTCTCGGTGAACTTATGAATTTCAAGACTTCAGCTTTAGAACAAATTTTGATTTTGGTTGTATAAAATTCATGGTATGGGCCGTAACCCTAAACAATGTTACTCTCACATTGGGTCAGCCTGTCTTGGGTATGAATTTTAGACTTCCTGACAGTATAACGTCTGCATTTACAATCTCTTGGAGATGCAATTTCTTGTAATGAATTACCAAGAAATAATGTATTTCTTGGGTATACCCACACTAACATAACCTTTGCTCGTCTTGAAGAGCCATATTTTCCACCTGGCATTTATTTTCCTCAATGTTTTCCCATTACACATGATTCTCTGCTTTCATTGCGTAAGATGATTTGACTCGGCTAACCAGTAACAGGTGAGTAAGAGTTGACTCTTTCAGGTTCATGCTGATCCTGTTGTTAATCACAGGATCTGACTTATCTGCCTGAACCAGGTAAGTATTTATCTTGGTGGAGATGTGTTTGTACAAGACGCACCAATGGTCTGCTGAGTAAGAATCATGGTAAGAAGCACATTGTTTACCAAGAATCAGGGTTTCCTGATTCTTGGTCATAAAAAGTCATAAAAAGTCATAAATTTAACAATAAGAATTTAAGGCCATAAAAAGACATAAAAACGTCCGGATTTTCCATACAAGGTCATAAAAAACATTTAGCCACGTCTTAAATTGATATGCTCGTTCATTAATTTGTTATTCAATCAAAATGCGCTCGCGGCGGCAATGGCATTCATTTGTTTCGCCTGTTGTAGTTCTGTATGAGGAATCTGGGTGGTATCACACTGGTATCACAGCGTTCCAGAACTACTAATAAAGACTTTTGAAAGGAATTTTAATGACTGAAGTTATTTATCGTAATTCGTTTAGGTCATAAATTCAAGTCAAGTCAAGTCAAGTCAAGAAGCTTTTATTGTCATTTCAACCATATATAGCTGTTGCAGTACATAGTGAAATGAGACAATGTTTCTCCAGGATCATGGTGCTACATAGAAACAAAGACAGGGCTAAAGACTTGTAAGTAGTCTTAGCCACATAAAGTGCAACTGTGCAACCTGGTGCAAACAGTGCAGGACAAGACAAACAAGACAGACAAGACAGTGCAGGACAAAAGACAGTGCAGGACAAAAGACAGTGCAGGACAAAAGACAGTGCAGGACCAGACAGTGCAGGACAATGACAGTGCAGACACAAGTTACAAGACAATACAAAAAGTACAAAAAATGCAGTACACAAAAGACAAAAGACAAATCATAATGGTCATAAAAATGTCTTAAAAAGTCTTAAATTTGACTGATTAAAAGAAATGCAGAAACCCTGAAGAATATGCTGGACAACAAATATGATGCCGTTCCTGCCACAGTATTCTTCATCCAACCATCAAGCCTTCACATTGTGCCGTACAGAAAATGTGTGTAGAGCTTGTGTCTTTATGATGCGTTTTCACCCCAGAAAGGTGGGTGAAAAGAAACGCCTCCCCGTCGGGGAATCGAACCCCGGTCTTCCGCGTGACAGGCGGAGATACTGTCCACTATACTAACGAGGAGTTGACGCCGCAATGTCTTGTCATGAATCTACAAAATGAATCTACAAATTACACATCTATTTGTTTGTCTTTAAGTGCCATTTCCGTCCACATCCTCGCCACGGCGAGACGTGTATAGTTTTTCAAAGTTGCACTGAGTGGGATTCGAACCCGGGGCTAAACAAACATTTTAATTAATAAAAGGTTTGGTTAGACCCGGGTTCGAATCTCACTCAGTGCAACTTTGAAATAAATGCTGCAACTTTAAAAAATAAATATTCTGCACACTACTTTGTGAACTATAAACACAAATACACATATTTAACACATTTCTGAATAATATATAACGAATTCTGTAAAGCGAGACACTACAATTTAGTGTTAATCATTATGTTTATTTGGCATTCTAAACATTCCAAAGGAGTGTTATATACATATAAGCATATATACATATTAATGCAATATTATTTCAGATTGATTTCAGAATTAATATTGATTTATAATTAATATTGAATTAATATGAATACTGAAGAAACCACAAGAAAAAACAGCGCCACAAGAGGGTCAGCGGCCGAAAATATACCGCAGCCGTAGTGGTTTAGTACTACCATAGAAAATGAATGGGAAACGGTTTAGGGAATTTTAGCTGAACAATTCACGCGCGGAAGACCGGGGTTCGATTCCCCGACGGGGAGACACCAAAATCTTTTTTTTTTTTTTTTAGCCACGCATTAAAACGTAGCATTTAAAGCTGATGTACTGGTTTACGTACTCCGCAGTGTACTCTTTACACAATATAGTTATTGAAAATAATAGTGGCAGTTGTTATTAAACATCGACCAATTTAAGATGGCGGCACGGCAGTAGCACACGAATGTGGTGGGTCTCATCAGCAAGAACGACGAGTTAGCATACAGAGAGGAGGTGCAATGTCGATAAAACCAAAGAGATGGTTGTCGACTTCAGGAGAGCACAGAGGGACCATTGAGAGCATTCTGAGCAGCTGCACCACTGTCTGGTTTGAGACCTGCACCATCTCAGATCACAAGACCCTGCAGCAGATAGTGAGGACAGCTGAGAAGATCATTGTAGTTTCTCTTCCCTCTATCATGGACATTTACACCACACGCTGCATCTGCAAAGCCAAAAGCATTGCGGATGACCCCACACACCCCTCACACACACTCTTCACCTCACACACACCCCTCACACACACTCTTCACCCCACACACCCCTCACACACACTCTTCACCCCACACACCCCTCACACACACTCTTCACCTCACACACCCTCTTCACCCCACACACCCCTCACACACACTCTTCACCCCACACACACTCTTCACCCCACACACCCCTCACACACACTCTTCACTCTCCTGCTGTCTGGAAAAAGAAACCATAGTATTCGGCCCTCACGAGTGTAAGATTATTTCAGACTACATTCATGGTGGTACCTGCTCGCACTGCAGCGTCAACTCCTCGTTAGTATAGTGGACAGTATCTCCGCCTGTCACGCGGAAGACCGGGGTTCGATTCCCCGACGGGGAGACAACAAAATTTATTGTTTTTTTTTTTTGACCACGCACTAAAACATAGTATTTAAAGCTGATATACTGGTCTTCGTACTGCACAGTTCCGTGTGGCTCTTTACAAAATATAGTTATTGAAAATAATAGTGCCAGTTGTTATTAACCCCACACACACTCCTCGCACACACTCTTCACCATACACACACTCTTCTCCCCACACACACACCTCACACACACCCCTCACACACACTCTTCACCCCACACACCCCTCACACACACTCTTCACTCTCCTGCTGTCTGGAAAAAGAAACCATAGCATTCGTCCCTCACGACCAGACTGTGTAACAGTTTCTTTCCACAAGCCATCAGACTCCTACATTCATGACGGTACCTGATCACATCGCAGCATCAACTCGTTAGTATAGTGGACAGTATCTCCGCCTGTCAGGAACTCCCATTACCCAGGATTGTCTGCTTTCAATAAATCAGATCATTTGACTCAGCTCACCAAAAAGAATCGACTCTTTCAACTAAATAGTTTACATGATCATTTTTTTGATTAGCTAAAACAAAGAGCTAGTATTTTGTCCCTTACAAATCGGCCAAATTCAGTGGTGTGTGGGGTGAAGAGTGTGTGTGAGGTGTGTGTGTGGGGTGAAGAGTTTGTGTGGGGGTGTGTAGGGTGAAGAGTGTGTGTGTGTCAGGAAGAGTGTGTGTGGGGAAGAGTGTGTGTGAGGGGTGTGTGTGAGGTGAAGAATGTGTGTGAGGGGTGTGTGTGAGGTGAAGAGTGTGTGTGAGGGGTGTGTGGGGTCATCCACAATGCTTTTGGCTTTGCGGATGCAGCGTGTGGTGTAAATGTCCATGATAGAGGGAAGAGAAACTACAATGATCTTCTCAGCTCTCCTCACTACCTGCTGCAGGGTCTTGTGATCTGAGATGGTGCAGGTCTCAAACCAGACAGTGGTGCAGCTGCTCAGGATGTATGCTGACTTGTTCTTGCTGATGAGACCCACCACATTCGTGTGCTACTGCCACGCCACCATCTTGGATTGGTGGATGTTTAATGACAACTGCCACTATTATTTTCAATAACTATATTTTGTAAAGAGCTACGCGGAACTGCGGAGTACGTAGATCAGTATATCAGCTTTAAATGCTAAGTTTTAGTGCGTGGTCAAAAAAAAAAAAACAATAAATTTTGTTGTCTCCCCGTCGGGGAATCGAACCCCGGTCTTCCGCGTGACAGGCGGAGATACTGTCCACTATACTAACGAGGAGTTAGCGCCGTGAGCTGCATGTGTTTTAGCTGACTATGAAGGCTTGAATAGTCGTGTGATGATGTTATCACAAGGTGTCAGTTTTGGTGTCTCCTGGAACGTTTTTGTGATGAATCATTGAGCAAGAGAAGCATACAATTATCTGAGTGTAGATATATTTTAGATTTAAATATCACTCTAGATATTTTAGAGTGTAGATATATCAGTAAGAGAGTCGACCCCTTCAGCTTATAAACAGCACACGTGTTTTATTTATTTTGTAATTTTCCACAAGCGTTGTATTTTTTTTAATTAGCTAAAATGTTATATTTAAAATGTTTTAGTAATTTGTTCTTTACAAAGCCGTGTTTGTACCGCGTGGTTTTACTTAAAGCAGTCACTGCAGAGCAATACCGCCATCTACTGGATGTTCAATGCCACTGCCACTATCGAACCAATTTACAAAACTGTCAATGCATAATGTAATTCAGTTCAGATCATTAAGTCAGAATGGTCTAAACACGTGTGAGATACAAAAAACAGATTATTAAATTAACTGAAACGAGTAAACAAATGAAACAAAGGTCAAGGAGATTCATGTGCAGGGTGTCAACTTTAATTCAAGGTATGTATGTATGCATGTATGTATGTATGTATGTTTGCATGTATGTACCATCCTAAAAACCACAACAAATCCCTTCTATGTCTGCGCACACTTGGTAAATAAAGCTGATTCTGATCTACATCTCTTCAAAGAATGAATCACTTAGGAATTACAGTTGTCTTTCAAGCACATTGTTTAAATATACACAAGATTGAAGACAAACCCAGAGGAATTTCATATCTGTTTAAATATATAATTCGATTTTTTCGGTCTTGATTTATAATACATCATTTATAATATCCAGACCTGCTCATGCAATGATCAAGCAAACGGAAATGTGGAAAGAATCTCAGGGTACTATTAAACACTGACTGATCTGACCTCCTCCTCTTCCTCTCGTTCACTAATCTGTGGGTGTGATAATAGGCAATTGTGTGATTCACGACTGATGACGATACCATGCCTCAGGATGAGTCCTATCACTTTCTCACATGACTTCAGATCAGCGTGTGAAAGGAAGTGTGGAGGCGGGGCTTCACATAAGGGAGGGGCCTTTTGAGTAATCCAAGGCCCCTGATTGGATGTCTTTGTCCTGCGACTCAAAATAAGTCTGTTCGATTCTTCGGCAGAAGGAGAGCAGGTTGCTGTAGGACTTGATCTTCTCGCTGAACTCATCAGTGGTGAGGCGTGTGGTCAGGATTGTGAACAGGTGACCAAACACCAGCGCATCCAGTTCGGTCGGCCTGCAAGAGGTATAAACGGCGCAAGGGTTAGAAGCCTTGCAGAACCTGCTCCATTTTCAACATGTCAATTAGAAGATTCTTCACACTTATGGACAATCAATTACAGCTGAGTGTAGGAAAAGTGTAGGACTCAAATGAACTGGCTTCAGCACAAACCTGTGTAAATCATTAGATATTTTACACATACATTTTTTTTTTTTAAACAAACATGTTGTAATTATGTTTTAATTCCAGGTCTAATATTTGAACTCATGGCAATCTGTTTACTTTTTAATATAATAAGTGAACTAAAAGTAGGGGGTCACGGTGGCTTAGTGGTTAGCACGTTCGCCTCACACCTCCAGGGTTGGGGGTTCGATTCCCGCCTCCGCCTTGTGTGTGTGGAGTTTGCATGTTCTCCCCGTGCCTCGGGGGTTTCCTCCGGGTTCTCCGGTTTCCTCCCCCGGTCCAAAGACATGCATGGTAGGTTGATTGGCATCTCTGGAAAATTGTCCGTAGTGTGTGATTGTGTGAGTGAATGAGAGTGTGTGTGTGTGCCCTGCGATGGGTTGGCACTCCGTCCAGGGGGTATCCTGCCTTGATGCCCGATGACGCCTGAGATAGGCACAGGCTCCCCGTGACCCGAGGTAGTTCAGATAAGCGGTAGAAAATGAATGAATGAATGAATGAATGAACTAAAAGTACTAAAGTCCATCTTGAGGGTTTTTAGATGCGAGTGTCCTTGATTACCCTGAAAGGTAGCATGAACAATTTCTTCTTCTTCTTATTATTATTATTATTATTGGTTATGAGACCTGCTGTTAGTGTTCAGGGAGCAGCTGCTGTAAACAGAGCTGAAGCCTGATTGTCAGCTGAATTGATCGTAAACTCACGGCTTTAGAGTTAAGACCTGGACGTAAACCGCTCAAATTTCTGCTACGACCAGCTGTAAACTTCACATTCTTGACCATCGCTACGGTGACGACTTTAAACATAAGCTAAGTCTTCGCAGAGGTCGGATTCGCAACGGACACGCGAGGAACCTGCTGTAATGTTTCAAGTCAACTATTTAAATCAATGATGTTAAATTTATTGTTTTGTTTTTGTAAATATATGTTGGGTGTGTGATGCATACTGTTTATTGAAGAAGAAAGGCTGGGTTCCAAGTCGCTGTGAGAGAGCCTGACAACACTGACTAACATCCTCATATACCTGAAAGCAAAGAACACACACACACACACACACAAATCAGTACAGGAACTATAGTACAGGAATTACAAGCCACATTTGTGTCGTACCGACCTGTTCGAGAGTCTTTCCTGCCCAGCCGATAGCGCTCATCTTTCTCCGGACCTCCCACTGCTTCTGATAGGCCAGAATGTGATTCAGAGGCCAGGAGTATGGACTGCTGTAGCGCGGCCTTGTGATCTACACAAACACAAAACTGATCTTATGAGCAAGTCAGAAGTGCGCAAACCCATTCCTGCTGATCCCCAACCCTGAGAAGTTTAACTTCAACATTTATGTCCTCCAAAATCAGGGATGAGGTGAACTGAATTAGCAGAGACAAAAATCCCAGCAGGAAGAGTGAAAAAACGAAGAAGTAGAGCAACCTGAGCGTATGTCGGTGCATGGAAATAAAAATAAAAATCAGTGAGGCAAAAGCCTGGAACTTTACCTCTGCAGCTGTATTTTCATCACACCACTGAATATATAACTAAAGAAGAAGGAAAAAAACAGACAATATGAAGTTCAGGGAAATGTACAGAGATCATAAACATGACTGAACCGTGCGTGTGTGTGTGTGTGTGTGTGTGTGTGTGTGTGTTCTCCTGCACCTCTGCTGTGAGCAGCATGTTGTTGACCAGCTCCATGTAAGCCTTCATCTCTGCTCTCTGTACGTCATCCAGGCCGTCACTCAGAGAGTGTCCCTGTGGAAATGTGGGGAAAGAAATGAACATGAAAGAAAAAAAAAATGAAAAGAGAACAGTGACTTAATAAGAAAAATAATCCGAACAATCTGGGTTTTGCTCATGAAATAAACGTTCCTACCTTGGCTCTTGTGAACTGCACGATCGGCCCCAGCTCTGAAACAACCTGGTTACTGACATGTATGAAAGGAACTTTCCCTAAAACAGGAAGTATTAATTAAAAAAATATATAGACAGTTAACATTTAAGTTTATAGTATCCGCTAATAGCGTGAACAAATTTTTGCTCTAAAACACATAAAGCAAATTTTCCAAATAAATAAATCAGGTGTCGGATTCTGACAAGCGATTAAACGACCTGATTAACCTGAGCTTGTGTGTGTTACCTGACGGTGACATGTACTCTGCGTTAGCACGGCATCGTACTCGCACCGGCAGCCCCAGCATCCTGAGGTACGCCTGAGAGACAGACAAACGTTTCACTACATAATCTGGAATCGAAAGAAACCCAGCAGGAACTCTATGTTAATGTCAGACATGATGTCAGTGCTTCTGTCTCCATTTTCCTTTACCTGAACTGCTAAAGATGATGCACAATCCGACAGGAGGATCTGATCCTCTGGGAAACAAACAAACAAACAAAGATATCAGACTGAGGGCAAATTCACTAATCTTGTGTCACAAGCTGCATTTTAATAAAAGCCTGACTTACCCCTCAGGGGCTGGTAGAGCGTGGCATTTTCCGGCCATGGCTCTGCAGCTGCAAAAGAAAGCCCACATCACAGAGAAGGTTAAACACAGCACACAGGTTTAGAGATAACGGCACCTAGGTTTAGGTGCTGTTTCTGTTTATTGTCTTTTTTGTAGTGTCTTGTAATTTTTTGTTTGCATTGTCTTGTCTGTCTTTTTTTCCTACACTGTCTTGTCTGTCTTTTGTCCTACATTATCTTTTGTCCTGCACTGTCTTGTCTGAATTGTTTGTCTTTTGTCCGACCCTGTCTTGTTTGTCTTGTCCTACACTGTCTTGTCTGTCTTGTCCTGCATTGTTTGCACCAGGTTGCACAGATGCACTTTGAAAGTAAAAGTAACGTGACATACGGCTAAGTAAGGTGACCCATACTCAGAATTCGTTCTCTGCATTTAACCCATCCAAAGTGCACACATACACAGCAGTGAACACACACACACACCGTGAACACACACCCGGAGCAGTGGGCAGCCATTTATGCTGCGGCACCCGGGGAGCAGTTGGGGGGGTCGATGCCTTTCTGGCCCGAGACTCGAACCCACAACCTTAGGGTTAGGAGTCAGACTCTCTAAACCATTAGGCCACGACTTCACTTTATGTATCTAAGACTAACTTACTAAGTCCTTATAGCTCTGTCTTTGTTTTATGTACAGTAGCACCATGATCCTGGAGAAACATTGTCTCATTTCACTGTGTACTGTAACAGCTATATGGTTGTAATGACAATAAAAGCTTCTTGACTTGACTTCAAGTTATATGCAGATCGGCTTGTGACGTCACAGTAGGTTATGACGTCACACCCTAAGCACGCTTCTTCTGTCCTGTAAACAGATGGACAACACTGGACTAAATGGTGTGAAGCCCTGAGCAGCACCGAGTGACATCATGACACCAAGGACGTCCAGCTGGCGTGACATGAGCATGGAGATAAACTGTAGAGGAGAGTAAAGTGTACAATGACAACCTCACCCAGCTAGCTCCATGCTAACTAGCCTGCTCCATGCTAACTAGCCCTATTGTACTCATGACAGATCACCCAGAAAACACCCAAATGTCACGCATGTCACCAAGGGATATTTACTATAAACACGTCCACAGCACGACGCCGACTTTAAAGCCCTGCTGTGGTGCAGATCAGTAAAGTTGTCAGCTAGCCATCAATGCTAACTCGTTAGCAGCTGAAAGGTACAGACCTGCTATCTGAGAGACGAAAGCCTCCGCTGCAAGAGACATGTCGAGTGGCAATGACGACTGTTGTTCGACCGCGACGCAAACGCTGTAATGACGTTTAACAAGAAAACACACGCTGCTTTCAGACACAAGGGCAAAGCGAGGAAGCGACAGAGTGACGCTTCCGTGTTTCTGCTAATCAGGTCCCTCCACTTCCGGTGGTTGTCATGGTAAAGGTCCTGCTCATCGGTGGCTGATTATTATGTTTGCTTTATACATTTTCTTGAACGTTTAAAAAAGGGGAATAATGTTGAGCTCGTTTGTATTAACACACTAAATAAGAGTGTTTAAGGATAATAGGGTCGATTTAGTGTAGTGTTTTAGTATGAGACCCAGTTTCTGTCTGTTTGTCTGTCTGTCCTTCTGTCTGTCTGTTTGTCTGTCTGTCCTTCTGTCTGTCTGTCTGTCTGTTTGTCTGTCTGTCCTTCTGTCTGTCTGTCTGTTTGTCTGTTCTACTGTCTGTCTGTCTGTTTGTCTGTCTGTTCTTCTGTCTGTCTGTCTTTGTCTGTCTGTTCTTCTGTTTGTCTGTCCTTCTGTCTGTCTGTTTGTCTGTCTGTCCTTCTGTCTGTCTGTCTGTCTGTCTGTCTGTTTGTCTGTCTGTTCTTCTGTCTGTCTGTCCTTCTGTCTGTCTGTCTGTTTGTCTGTCTGTTCTTCTGTCTGCCTGTCCTTCTGTCTGTCTGTCTGTCTGACTCTATGTCGTTTGTCTGTCTGTCTCTCTGTCTGTCTTTCTGTTTGTCTGTCTTTCTGTCTGTCTGTCTGTTTGTCTGTCTCTATGTCTGTCTCTCTGTCTGTCTGTCTCTATGTCTGTTTGTCTGTCTGTCTCTCTGTCTGTCTGTCTGTCTGTCTGTCTGTCAGTGGAACAAAATAAACACAAAGCTTGAGAAAATGGTGTCTTATTTTTTTTTTAAATGTCTAGATAATGAGTCAGTCTGTAGTGAAAATTCTTCATGGAACATGTCAAGGATCACCTAGAGGAAAAACCAAGAGTCTATCTATCTATCTATCTATCTATCTATCTATCTATCTATCTATCTATCTGTCTGTCTGTCTGTCTGTCTGTCTGTCTGTCTGTCTGTATGTCTATTAGGCTGTAGTGAAGTACCCCATTAAAATAATAATAATAAAAATAATAATAATAATAATAAGTATTATTATTATTATTATTATTATTATTATTAATATTATTATTATTATATTAAATAGCCTAACATTCTAAAGTGGTTGTTCTAAGAATGGATAAAATACTACAGAACATTTACATTTCTCTTCAGCGTGCTAGACATAAGCTATAGATTTATAAATTATTTCATTTATAAATCTACATTCATTATGTTACAATTCCTATAATTCATGAACAACAAGCACATTTTATTTAATTTTTATGTAATAGTTTAATATAGATGTCCCAGTGTATTTTATTATTTATTAAGGTAATATATGAGATATACACACACAAAGAAAATGAAAGCATTAGTTACAGATGACTCTTTCTGCATCCATATCTTTATTTTTTTTCGTAATATTTAAAAACAGCAAAATCTTTCAAAAGATTTAACAAAACCAATAACAATAAAATAAATAAATAAATAGTTACAAAAGCTCTGTACAATAAAATAAATAAATAGCTACATATTCATGTATTATTGCAAGAAACTCGTTTAATTATGAAGGCAGACTTGAATTAGTGTTAAGGGCTCCAACTAAATTGTGCGCAGTTCACACAATTTATAATGTAATGGTTTTAGGTTCAATTTTTTTTATTTATTGTGTCTGATTTAATATGTGTTGATAACGGTGTGCGCGCTCCCGTGTGTCCGTGTGCGCGCGCTCGCTTGCTTCATATTATTTGTTCCCTATTCTTTAGTTATATATCAGATAAATTCAGAGTAGATTAATGTCTGAAAACGTGGTTTTGAGGACCGAATCTCGGCAGCGGTGCTTTTGCGTCGCTCATATACTCCCCTAAAACCGAATCTGTGATCTGTGAGCCGACACACATTCGGTTCTACAGGGTAGATATAAACAAGCAGAGCCAGATCTTCAGGACATCAGCAGGGTTCGTCAGGTCTGTCAGCACGAAAACCGCCTGGAAATAAGAGCGAAAATAAACTCAATGCGCGTTGGAAAGAATTTTAGCGCATTTCCTTTCGCTCACTAATAATTCGATTTATTATAAATAAAGGCTTTATTGTGATTATGTGAATCCTCGAATCTTCTGTCTGGTTTTAAATTCGTTTGTAGACAGATTTATTATATATATATATACGTTACATTAATATAAGAATACAAGACTAATGCAGCTGTTCACATCTGTTCTGTTTCACATTTCAAATTTAATTCGGTTCAAATAATGAAATTACACTCGCTCTAGAAAGAAAGATTGTTCTTATATGTTCTTAAATATGTAACTAGGTTTAATTTTAGACTATCGAGTCAACAGAGAGTCTACAGTCTGTCTTTCTGTCTTTGTCTCCATCTGTCTTTGTCTGTCTGTGTGTCTGTCTGTCTCTCTTTCTCTCTCTCCCTCGCCGCATTGCAGTAAAGCAGTAAAATGTAAGACTAAACTCTCTTCTCTGTTACTTCTTTTTTCTTTCTTTCAGCTCAGTAATAACCAAGAAGAATTGTTTTTTTTTTTACATTAATACCCATTAGAATATTCTAGGCATAAAACAGAGCTGCGTGTGAAGTTAAGACAGAAAGAAATGGACATGATGCGGATTCGGGGTGCAACATGATAGTGAAAGTGCAGACGTGGGAATCGTTTTAAAATCTTATCTAATATCTATATTTAAAATAAAAACTTTTCTTTTTCTTTCTTTCTTTTTTTTTTTAAAGAAAAGCATTCACACAAATGAAACTGGGTTAAGAAGAAAGCATTACTGTTGGTTTTGATGGATGGGATGGATGGAGAGATGGATGGAGAGATGGTACTTACCACCTGACGCAGAATTTTTTTTAAAGAGGTTGTTAAAAATATAGATAGAATTATAATAAAAATAATATTAAAATAAGATTTTCTTTTAATGAAAATAATTAATGCGACTGCATAAGCGCGGGTCGAAGCTCCGGACGGAGGCAGAAGGAGAAGAAAGTGTCCTGCGCGTTATTGGAGCGCGTGGGAAAGGAGCGGAGAAGGGGCCGGGACTGGCGCGAGCTCCTCGCCTCTGGTCCGCGGCGGGCCAATGACGGACGCGCGAGCCTCGTAAAAAACAACAAAAAAAAAACGTTTTTTACTACCGAGGCTGTAAATCAAGCCCGAGCTCGGATACCTTAGAAACGGCTCCGATTTTTTCCTAGCGCACAATGGAAGGGCAATGAAGAGAGCACCAGGATTCACACCCTCAACGGAAGAAAAAGCACGAAAAGACACACACACACAAACACACACAAACACACACACACACACACACACACAAAGAGACCCGATGCGGCTTTATGTTGCAATAGTTGAATTACAGGCTGTTTAACTCAGTGGCAGCGCTTTACCTAAACCTAAATTCTATAACAAAATTCTATTATATTCTATAATATTCTGACTGAATTCTGTCTCTGAATAAAGCGACAGCAAAGTCTCTGGGTTTCAGTTCAATCGGGGTTACATCCAGTGTATTTTATCATGGCTTGTTCTCATATAAACTAGTATAATATATTTAATTATAAATTTTTTATAAATATATACAAATTATTATTATTATTATTATTATTATTATTATTATTATTATTATTATTATTATTATTATTATTATTATTATTTTAAAAGACTACATTTTCTTTTAACGGAATAAATATTCTGGAAGCCACACATCAAAATGGGTGTCGGTTTCTTTCCAATTCATGAATTTTATTAGGGTTTGTTTTTTATTATATAATAATAATAATAATAATAATAATAATAATAATAATAATAATAATAATAATAATAATAATAGGTCAACGTAGAAAATGAATTCTAAATGTTGGAATAGCCAAAACTAAAATAATAATAAATAATTAGGCTGCTTTTTATATTTGAGTTTTTCTATAAGCTTTATTTTCTGAATGAATACTAATAATGAAAAGAAGAAGTAAAAATGAAGTGTGGTATCTCACCTGGTGGGATATAGCATACATCTTTCTTTTTTTTTTTAACTTTAAGGTACAAAATGGACCTTTGAGAGCACTGATAATCCCCTAAAGCTAATATAAGGAACCGATAGCACAAAGATACACTACATACATGCACAAAAACACAGCAACAAGTAAACCTAATGTTACTCAGTTTATTTCTGAGAGTGTTGATTGTTATAATTGTCTAATTATATTTATATAAAAAAAACTAGGTTGTGTTCTGCAACAGCATCCCAGCACAATAATCTCTGTGACACAGTAGTAAATACCTAAAGTGAAAAGTAAAAGTGACATACGGCTAAGTATGGTGACCCATACTCATCCAAAGTGCACACACACAGCAGTAAACACACACACACTGTGAACACAGACCCGGAGCAGTGGTAAGCCATTTATGTTGCAGCGCCGGGGGAACAGTTGGGGGGGGTTCGGTGCCTGGTCCGAGACTCGAACCCACAACCTTAGGGTTAGGACTCTCTAACCATTAGGCCACGACTTCCCCCCAGTACCTCATGTAACTGCTGCTATAATACTGTGTTCAGCAGTATTTCTGCACACATAATATTGTTTAGACATACAGTATTTGCACTGGTCGGTGCTGTTTTTGTGTATTGTCTTTTGTGTATTGTATTTGTGTAATGTCTTGTATTTTTTGTTTGCACTGTCTTTTGTCCTGCACTGTCTTGTCTCTCGTTTTGTCTTTTGTCATGCACTGTCTTGTCTGCCTTTTTTGTCTTGTCCTGCACCGTCTTCTTGTCTTTTGTCCTGCACTGTCTTTTCTGTCTGGTTTGTCTTGTCCTGCACCGTTTGCACCAGGTTGCACAGTTGCACTTTATGTGGCTAAGACATATTTACTAAGTACTTAGCTCTGTCTTTGTTTTATGTAGCACCATGATCCTGGAGAAACGTCGTCTCATTTCATTGTGTACTGGGTTGAAATGACAATAAAAGCTTCTTGACTTGACTTGAGCAGAAAGGTGGTCGAAAAGGAAAGGTGGACAAGTAGGAAACATACAATTAAAAAACAAAACAAACAATACAAATAGATTATACTGATTGATTAGTATTTGAATCTTCTGTAAACACATTTATTTAAACACATTCAATCTCAATGTTTTTTTTCTCTCTCAATATGACACCCAGATGTTAATTGCTTGGGTTAATTCAAGGTGTCAGAGCAGGAAAATATTAAAAATGGTTCAATAGGTTCTCCAGGACACCACGGTTGGTAACTTTTCCAGTAGCTAATAGCAATATGCAGTGAGGACATTGTTCTTTTTTTTCTGCCAGTTGTTTTTTTTTCTTTCTTTTTTTTTTAACATTTTGTTTTACTATCGCCAGAACGTCCTTAGAGACTTTTATTTTGAAACGACCCGAAACGCCCACCAAAAAGCCGGAAGTAGCTGTTTTAGTTTGTTTAGTTCTAACGCAGGCGTCGTAGCGCCTCTTGTGCTCAGTGTTTGGTAACTAAATCTTTTATATTTTATGTTTAATTGATTCTCTTTGCAGCAATTTTATAAAGTATTACGGATATTACTTGCTAGCAGCATATAAGGTTACTAGCTATTTAAATGACATGCTAGCTAAGCTGCTAACTAGGAACGTCTGAGTGACTGTAATGAAGATAAAATAAAATAAAAATAAACTTCTTTTTCCATTACATTGAATAAAAATACATATGTTTAATTAAATTTATATAAATATATTTTTTATATTTTTTAACCTTTTATATATTTCGTTTTTATATATACATGAGCATTAAAGGACATAATAACTAGAACTGTCTTTTATTCTGTTATCTGCTCGTCCTTTTGTCCGGTAGATAATGAACCGATGAGTTGTTGCTCTCTTTCACAACACGTGACAACATGGAGCTGTTGGTGTGATCTGGGTCACTGCAGTGTAGAAGCTGTTACAAAGAAAGAATTAGGCTTTTCACACGTCTCTGTTCTGGTCCAGGTGGAGAGGAAGAGGAAGAGAGGAGCTGCAGTAATGGGGACCGTTATCTCCAGGTGGAAGGTAGGAAAGTTCTCAACAAATCTCTGACTGACGCTTCAGGATTCCTCGATCGTTCTTTCCGGTCTTTAAGGATGTCCCAGTTCTCAAAAACGGAGTCAGAGGAAATGATCCAGGATTGAGCAGATATGAGACTTCAAGAATTCCTTATCTCACTCCTTCTTACTAAAAATCTGCACATGAATGTGTATCAGTTTAAAAACTGGAACGAGTCCGTAATGAGTCCAACCTTCTTTAGGCAGGAAAAAAAAAGTCAGTGTTTTATTGCAGTATGATTTAGCGTTGGGGGCACGGGGGCATGTTGGGGGTTCGATTCCCGCCTCCACCTTGTGTGTGTGGAGTTTGCATGTTCTCCCCGTGCCTCGGGGGTTTCCTCCGGGTACTCCGGTTTCCTCCCCCGGTCCAAAGACATGCATGGTAGGTTGATTGGCATCTCTGGAAAATTGTCTGTAGTGTGTGATTGCGTGAATGAATGAGAGTGTGTGTGTGTGTGCCCTGTGATGGGTTGGCACTCCGTCCAGGGTGTATCCTGCCTTGATGCCCGATGACGCCTGAGATAGGCACAGGCTCCCCGTGACCCGAGGTAGTTCGGATAAGCGGTAGAAAATGAGTGAGTGAGTGAGTGATTTAGCGTACAGTAAACCGTGTAGATGTAGCACTGCGAATAATGTCGATACAACTGATAAACACATGAAAAAGGTGAATTAAGTACAACTTTAACGTGACCCGTAGATTTCTATGACTGTTGGTTACGTTTTTTTAAATCATATCCGATCTCTCTTCCAGGCGAAACCTTCCACGGTGGAACGTCTGGAGGAGTTGGATAAGGTAAACAACTTCTCCATCTAGACGTGCCTAATTAATGTTGGTATTTAGAAGTGAGTGAGTGAGTGAGTGAAGTGACATACGGCTAAGTACGGTGACCCATATTCAGAATTCGTTCTCTGCATTTAACCCATCCAAAGTGCACACACACCCAGCAGTGAACACACACACACCGTGAACACACACCCGGAGAAGTGGGCAGCCATTTATGCTGCGGTGCCCGGGGAGCAGTTGGGGGAGTTCGGTGCCTTGCTCAAGGGTACCAAAGTCGTGGCCTCAGTCAAACTCTCTAACCATTAGGCCACGACTTCCCCAACTTAACTAAAATTAAATCCAACACTGTGTCAGTGTCTAACGTGCGCCATGTCTTTGTAGGAAATTAAGGACCTGGAGGAATTCCGTGGGAAGAACCAGCGCATGCAGAAGCTGTGGGTCGGAAGATTGCTCTTCTACTCGGCTGCTCTGTACCTGCTCACCTGTTTCAGCGTTTATTACCTGTACCTGCCTGAGGAGTGGAGCGGCCGGCTCGTCACCTCGCTGCCGCTGATCGCCTTCCCGGCACTGTGAGCCTCACGATTCTATTTTTTGCTCCCGTGTGTGAGAATCGTGTGTATCACGTTCTTTCTATTTCTCGTGTCTCTCTTCACAGCGTGTGGTTCGCACGCAAGCTGCTCATCATCATCTTCTCCAAGCGCACAGAAAAAAACAGTGAGTTCTTAATGGGTTTATATTTGTTCAGAGGAGAAGTGTTGTAAGTTTAATAAATAGCTTTTTTTTTTAATGAGGATGATGATGATGAAGAAGTAGACGATCATTCTTATCGATTGTCACTTGTCTGTTTCAGATGAAAAATTAGAGGATTTAAAGTCGGAAAAAAGAAAAATTGTGAGTATTTTGAACATTTTGTCAGTGATGATTTTTATTCAAAGTTGCATTCAGTATTTACAGGTTATAGTAATGAAATCTAGAAATTATTACATAGTTATTACAACTCAGTCGCTCTCTCTCTCTTCCATTTTCCTCTCTCTCTCTCTCTCTCTCTCTCTCTCTCTCTCTCTCTCTCTCTCTCTCTCTCTCTCTCTCTTTCCTCTCTCTTTCTCTCTCTTTTCCTCTCTCTCTCTCTCTCTCTCTCTCTCTCTCTCTCTCTCTTTATCCCTCTCCCTTTCCATTTTCCTCTCTCTCTCTCTCTCTCTCTCTCTCTCTCTCTCTCTCTCTCTCTCTCTCTCTCTCTCTCTCTCTCTTTCCTCTCTCTCGCTCTCTTTCTCTTTTTATCCCTCTCTCTTTCCATTTCTCTCTCTCTCTCTCTTTTTCATCTCTCTCTCTTTTTCCTCTCTCTCTCTCTCTCTCTCTCTCTCTCTCTCTCTCTCTCTCTCTCTCTCTCCATTTTCCTTTCTCTCTCTCTCTCTCTCTCTCTCTCTCTCTCTCTCTCTCTCTCTCTCTTTCCTCTCTCTCGCTCTCTTTGTCTCTCTCTCTTTTTATCCCTCTCTCATTCCATTTCCCTCTCTCTCTCTCTCTCTCTCTCTCTCTCTCTCTCTCTCTCTCTCTCTCTCTCTCTCTCTCTCCCTCTTTATCCCTCTCCCTTTCCATTTTTCTCTCTCTCTCTCTCTCTCTCTCTCTCTCTCTCTCTCTCTCTCTCTCTCTCTCTCTCTCTCTCTCTCTTTCCTCTCTCTCTCTCTCTCTCTCTCTCTCTCTCTTTCCTCTCTCTCTCTCTCTTTCTCTTTTTATCCCTCTCTCTTTCCATTTCTCTCTCTCTCTCTCTCTCTCTCTCTCTCTCTTTTTCATCTCTCTCTCTTTTTCCTCTCTCTCTCTCTCTCTCTCTCTCTCCATTTTCCTTTCTCTCTCTCTCTCTCTCTCTCTCTCTCTCTCTCTCTCTCTCTCTCTCTCTCTCTCTCTCTCTTTCCTCTCTCTCGCTCTCTTTGTCTCTCTCTCTTTTTATCCCTCTCTCATTCCATTTCCCTCTCTCTCTCTCTCTCTCTCTCTCTCTCTCTCTCTCTCTCTCTCTCTCTCTCTCGCTCTCTCTCTCTCTCTCTCTCTCACACATGTTCTTGTGACACAAAAAAATGGATCAGAACGTTCTACACTTTGGTGACAGTGAGCGTTAATGTAGCAGGGAATATTTACACTATAGCACATCAGCTTCTGAATATTTATAAATATGATATTATTGCTGTTCTGTGATTGGCTCACACACACACACACAGCTCCTTACCAACTAAACTAAATTGCTTACTAACCGAGTTTGTCTTTCCAGCTTGAGGAGGTGATGGAAACTGAGACCTACAAAAATGCCAAGTTGATTCTGGAAAGATTCGAACCGGAGTCGAAGATGAAAGCGGTGTGTCTGTGCTTTCAGAGCCTCACCTTAAATGTGCTTACATTCCATTTTAACCACGCAGTATTTTTTATTCCTCGTGATTATTATTTTTTAGGAAGCTGAAGCGGCTCCAGTTCGACCCCAGTCGACACCCAAACCAGGACAAGGTGTGTTAACCTTTCCTTAACCTTCAGACGTGTGTGTGTGCGTGCCTGAGAGTGACACTTTCTAAATATACTGTCAATTAGCGTAGGTTTTGAGCCGCACATCATTAGACGCATTTACAAAATACCGTCCAGTGACATTTTGGACAAGTCTGGAAAAAAAAAAAAACAACCCATTTCTGTCTATAAAACTTACTCCAGAGGTGCGGCAGCGTCATGTTGCCATGTCCACACCCGGCCCCATGCCACGCCCCCCACAACACGGAGCCACGCCCCTTCGTTCTGCCCCTGGCGGCCCTCCTGATAACATCCACGGAGCTTCGGGATCAAGTCCGGCACTGAGCAGCAGCACGGAGACGCCACCACAGATGAGGAGGAATTTGAGCCCTTACTCCCCTGTGCTGGGAACAGGTCAGACACGCTTCATGAGGTCATGAGGTCATCTTCTTCTCTGTCTTTCTCTGGGATTTAAATACGTGATGATGATGATGTCATCTTTCAGGTATGCACCCCCCGGGTCCTCCGATGGCGCGACCCGTCCTCCCCCGAGAACGCAGTGCAGTGGACCGGGTCATCGAGTACCTGGTGGGAGACGGACCACAAAACAGGTGCTGCGTCTTTACATCAGTCGTAACACACACACACACACACGTTTACGTCCACGCAGATCTCTGAGTGTTATAAAGCCATACACTATTCTCCTAATCCATATATACGTCTGGAATTTGTTTAACTCCGCCCACCGCTCTAACTTGTTGTTAATATTTTTTATTTAAAATGTGCTTTTATTTTGTTACTTAAAGGTGCGACAACTGCGGACAAATACATGACCTGCTCCTGACTCCATCACACTCTGTCTAAAACATCTAAACAGGGTTTTCAATTCTTTTTCTCTGTGTGTGTTTCAGATACGCTCTGATTTGTCAGCAGTGTTTCTCTCATAACGGTATGGCCTTGAAGGAGGAGTTTGAATATTTGGGTAAGATTCGAACACATCGTCATGTCGGATTAATTTAAAACGATTCTGATTAATCTGTCGTATGTGTACGTGTATTATATGTACGTGTGTGTTGCTTGTCAGCCTTTCGCTGTGCCTACTGCTACTTCATGAACCCGGCGAGGAAGACGCGGCCACAAGCCCCCAGACTCCCAGAGTTCAGCTTTGAGCGCAGACTTCGCTCTGAGTCTCCTGACCCACAATCCTCAGCAGCATCTAACACTCCGGAGGATAGCGACGCCCACGAAGGTAACACACACACACCTTTAAATCATTTACGCAGTGGCAGGTCCTGTGTTACATCCTACAAAATGTTTCATCCGTTTATATTCTGTGTGTGTGTGTGTGTGTTTTTAGAAAATGTTTTGTCGAGTCCTCGTCCCCGTTCCTCAATAGGTGTAACTCCGTGGAGCAAAGTTCACAGTTTCAGCAGAGACCACACAGGTTCTATAGCTCACACTGCCGCTCGAATACACACACACAGTGCAGAGCAATGTCATACTCTTGAATAGAGGTGTGTGATTGCACTGTGAATAAGTATTTGTCCCCCCCTTCCAGTTTTACTGTATATTTGCAGATTTGTCACAATCCAAAAAATACAAAATGACAAAACAGGCTTTTAAAACGATTATTTTATGATATACAAGTAATGCAACACTGATATCACCGAGTAATTGGTCCCCCAGCAATGAAAAACAGGTGAGGGAGGACTAGGATAAGGCAAAAATACAAAATTACGGTAAATTGTATTTTGTGTTTGGGCAAATTTGGTTGATTTCACACGTTTTAATCAAACTTAAAAAGCCTGTTGACTTAAAGGTGGGGTCTCCGATGTTTGAAAGCCAATGTTGACATTTGAAATCACCAAAACAAACCCAAATGGGTCCCACCCCTGTATTGATAGCTCCGCCCACACATACATACGTAACCCAGGCAACTAATGGAAAGAAATGTGTCTTTATTACAGCTGAAGGGAAGAACAATACGATTGTAGATAAACAAACTACAAAAAACTACATAAACTACATAAACAAAAAAAAAAGCAAAAATGACACACAAAGGCATATATTAGTTCTTCTTACCTTATCATAAGCCTTTCTTCTCTTTCTTTCTTTGTTTTTATCCTCCATGTCAATGTTAAAACCGCTTTCTGCTATTGTCACACATGCGCACTGAACACTCTCTCCGCCCATATTGACAAGACACGCCCCTTTCTGCTCATTGGCTACATTGGTTTGTTTTGATTTTTGTTTAGTTTGTCGTCCCGACTCAGTTTTCTGAAGCATTTCTCAAACAACGTAGACCCCACCTTTAAATTCAATGCAAGTTACTGAGTTTTAAAAAAAAATGTATTGTATTTTTTTAACAGAATTTAAACTTTATAGTAATTAATTATTAGGTTTTATTTTGCTGCATTATGTATTAAAGTCACGTAAAGGAAACACTTTATAGCGAATAGTTAAGAAGACGTGTGCTATGATCATCCTAGTGTCAGGTAAAGATTTTAGTATCCTTTTAAAACTAGAAACACACAGTCCAAACACACAGTCCAAACACACAGTCCAAACACACAGACGCGCTCTTTCTCTTTTACACCGCACGTAGTCGACGCTTTCAGTAAACCGAACTATTGTTACAAATCAGCTCGTATGCATGTGTTCCCGAAAACACTGCGTTAATTCAGTGTGTGTGTGAAAAGTGTGTGTGTGTTTTACCTGATGCTGTTTTTAATCTCTGTAATCAATCTTCAGCGCATGCACATCCTTTATTTGCCCCCCCCCCCCCCCCGCTCCTGATCCTTTCACATGTTTTTTCTTGCTTCATCTCGTCCGCTTATCTTCTAGATATCGAGTTTGAACCGCAGACAGTTCGATGGGTTAAAACACCAAAATGTTCAGTCCAGGTTCTGAATTGGCTTGAGTTAGTTTCATGATGATATGAAGTTTGATTGTCCCTCCGTTAGCACTATTTGGTGGAATTAATCGAGCCTTTGTGCCGGATTAAATCCGTATGATCAGGGTTCCTACATATCCTGGGAGAAAATGGAGTAAATATGCTGGACATGTTAGTTGTGACACATAAGTGCTGAGCTGCTGAAGCATTGCGTACGTGTTTTGCATATTTTATTCGGAGCAAAACTGTTTTAGAGCAGAGATATTTAGGTAAATTTGTAGATACGTGACGTGACATACAGCTAAGTACGGTGACCCCTACTCAGAATTTGTTCTCTGCATTTAACCCATCCAAAGTGCACACACACCCAGCAGTGAACACACTCACACACACCGTGAACACACACCCGGAGCAGTGGGCAGCCATTTATGCTGCTGCGCCCGGGGAGCAGTTAGGGGGGTTCGGTGCCTTGCTCAAGGGCACCTCAGTCGTGGTATTGCCGGCGAGACTCGAACCCACAACCTTAGGGTTAGGAGTCAAACTCTCTAACCATTAGGCCACGACTTCCCCAGTAGATCTTCAGTTGTATGTAATATATAATTCCCTGGTCTAGATCCCAGGGGGAAATTGGGGTAAACACGCAAAGTGAAATGGCTGTGCTTTGTTTGGGACTGAATTTTGACGTGAGGAAACCCACAATTTTTTTCTCTGTTGTCTGTAAACTTTAAACTTTGATTTTGTCGTCGACTTTTTTTTCCTGCTCCGTCCGCCCTCTTCTGCATACCTGAACTCATATATCTCCATGATTGCTTAGTGTCGCTGTGATTGACAGGACAGAGATTATGACCGTGATCGACAGAAATCGGGACCCTGCGTTGACATTTTTCCAGCAAAATCTCATTTAATGTAATTTAATGTGAACATCTCTGGTGTTATCGAAGTTATTAAATAAATTGTATTGTCTGGGAAATCATTTCCTAAAATCTGTCGGAACCCTGATTAACCGACGCAGTCTTTATCTTTATCCACCCCGTGCCACTGATTGATCTTTAGCCTGCATGAAAATTAAATCGATTTTCTGAAATTTCCTGCCATTTGCACCTTCATCCAATATCTGGTCTCCCAGACGCTAATAACAATGTCGTTGTAGATGATGTGGAACCTGCTGCCTCTACTGACGTACCGGAGACGGAAGTAGCCGACGCCCCGCCCACAATCGACGCCCCGCCCATAACCGACGCCCCGCCCACAATCGACGCCCTGCCCAAAAGCGAGGATGTGCCACGACCCGATGAAAGTCCCGCCCCCTGCGAGGAACAAGAAGCTCAGATATGAGTTCAGCTGCAGCTCTGGATGCTCCAAATGCTGTGTGTGAATGTTTTTGAGGGTTTATGCAGCCTTTAATTTATTTCTTAGTATCTCTTTTGCTGAAATGTATTTGCACTAGTTTGTTTTTTTTTGCGCCAAATTCTAGTATCACATAGAAAGAAAAAAACACGCACTCCTGAGCTTTGGTATATACTGTGTATTGTATTTAACACAGCTTAACTAGCCAGTTGGAGGTTCTGTAGACCTGTGTGTGTGTGTGAAAACACGCACTCCTGAGCTTTAGTATATACTGTGTATTGTATTTAACACAGCTTAACTAGCCAGTTGGAGGTTCTGTAGACCTGTGTGTGTGTGTGTGTGTGTGTGTGTGTGTGTGTGTGTGTGTGTGTGTGTGTGTGTGTGTGTGTGTGTGTGTGTGTTAAAGAAGTGTGTGTGTGTGTTAAAGAAGTGTGTGTCATTTCAACCACAAATCTATAAAAGTGTAGAGGAAATAGGTTTTTAAACACAGCAGGTTAGTATCAGATTTTTTTTAAACATTCTGTAAATTTAGACCGTTTTCCTCCTGTTTTTCGACAAGACGGACTTTGTGGTATTATTTCTTTCGTTTACAGTTTCAGTTCAGTGTAAACTACAGTATTTCGATCAATTTGCCAGTCGTTTAACTTGTTTACCTTTTACGTCCGTCTCGAACTATCGTGTTCTGGTTGCTTTTAAATACTTATTGGTAATTAAAAAACAATGTCTGGTGCCTTTATGTAAAAAAACAAATAAATGGAACCTGAGCATTGCTGGGACTCTGACGCTGTTTACACCTGATGGTTTCATGATCGGATCCTGATGCTATTTGAACCGTTTACTTCTAGAACTTCGTTATTTTGTTTTGTGACGTGGTTGTATTTCACGCTCGGTTAGAGTTCACATCCGCAAGTTTCTACATGAAGTCATAAGGATGCTCAAAACGCATGAAACGATGAGGCGTGAACAAAGTCAAAGCCTAGTTTAAATGACCGCTTCTGCAAAGATAGACAGCAAGACTTCGCGACAAGCTTCCGAGAAACAGCAGCGCGCCAAATAACACGTGGAGTCCGTGTGTTTACCATCGTCTCAGTCAGCACCTCAAGCTTTGGCTGTTCTACAGATTGTGTGTCAGTTTAGAAATACAAAATTATAAAGCAGAAAAACTACAGCTTTTGTTCCGTACAGTTTCTGCCGCGGCGCTCGCAGAACTTTTGATGACGTGTCTGTTTACGCATTCAATAAAAGTCTTTTTCTGCGGCACGTGTTTCTGAGACTCTGTCTGTGTGTGTTGTTTAGACGTAGATCCGACTTTATAAGGTCAAACGTCATCTGACCGTCATCTGATTTGTATTTAAATCTTTAGAATGTTTTTTTTACTTATGTGAATGTAAACTTCTGTTCAGGAGTTTAAAACATTTAGGAATTGCCTTGTTTTTGAAAGAAAATCAATTTTTTTTAAAAATTAAAATAACTTTAGATTGATAAATGAATTGCCCTGCGATGGGTTGGCACTCCGTCCAGGGTGTATCCTGCCTTGATGCCCGATGATGCCTGAGATAGGCACAGGCTCCCCGTGACCCGAGGTAGTTCGGATAAGCGGTAGAAGATGAATGAACGAATGAATGATAAATGAATCGGGGGGGGGGGGGGGGCACGGTGGCTTCGTGGTTAGCACATTCACCTCACACCTCCAGGGTTGGGGGTTCGATTCCCGCCTCCGCCTTGTGTGTGTGGAGTTTGCATGTTCTCCCCGTGCCTCGGGGGTTTCCTCCGGGTACTCCGGTTTCCTCCCCCGGTCCAAAGACATGCATGGTAGGTTGATTGGCATCTCTGGAAAATTGTCCGTAGTGTGTGATTGCGTGAGTGAATGAGAGTGTGTGTGTGTGTGCCCTGTGATGGGTGGGCACTCCGTCCAGGGTGTATCCTGCCTTGATGCCCGATGACGCCTGAGATAGGCACAGGCTCGAGGTAGTTCGGATAAGCGGTAGAAGATGAATGAATGAATGAATGAATGATAAATGAATCAGAGAGCTTTTTGCGTGGGATTTCTTACTGACGGAGAAGTTTGACGTTGAGGAGATTTTTCGTAAATGACTATTAAAGGGGAAAAAGTCCAATTATAAGAATCTGGGAGACAAAAAAAAACTTTTATATTCATTATTTGGGACTGGTTTCTAAACCTGTCGTCTTTGGAGGCAGGTCACCAATTTTGACTTGGATTTTGACTTCATGCTGATTTATTATTTTTAACAGACTGTATTTTATGTGCCCACGTGTTTGAGTTATTTGAGACAAACCTTTATTATGTAATGATCAGGAAACATCAAAACGAGTTGAAAGGTCACACAAAACAAAGCATTTTTATATAAAGAATAAGGTATAGTTAAGTTTGACTGTTTTAGCTCTGACGTGGTTAGGCAGAGATTTTTAAAAATAACAAACAAATCACTTTTTAAAAAAAAAAAAATCTAAAATTTCATTACTGCATTCGTCCAAAGTAGAGTGACCTTGAGTGACGCATGGCGTTAGACGATACGTCCCGTCTGGTGCGCTGTGATTGGCTGTAGGATCAAAGGGCAGGTCGTGAAGACACATGCGTTAACCAATCGCGATGTAGAAGGCGGGACTTGTAGGATGTTGTTGCGTTGTTGGAACGCCCATTATCCGTGTCTTTGGTTAAATAGCGTGGCGCACATGCGCAGTGCGTCCTCAGCGGTACGACCTCTGCAGCCGGGTAAGTGAAGGAGAGCTAACGCGGAACTCTGGTACAATCTACGGATTTTTTTAGCGCTGCTTTGTGTTTGTTTATTGGTGATAAAATTCTTATGATATTTCTGCCCTTGAGCTGCTCCTGTTTTCATGCAATTGGGTGTTTTATGTGTGTAAACTCTGATTGACCTTTTAACCGTCGTCTGTGTACAGATTCGGGTTCCTGTTGACTGAAGTAATCAGAGACAAAATGTTCACCTGCGCTAAATTCGTGTCCTCCTCTGCACTGGTAAGTGTGATCGTACCGGACGGTCCCGTCTTCCTGATCTCTGTCCCGCCAGCTTAGCGTTTTCTTATGCTAATGCTAATGCTAACGTTAGCTCATATGCTAACGTTAGCTCAAATGCTAGTGCACCAAGTGCCTTTTGTAAATTCAAGGTCATTTCAGCAGCCGGCGCCTTGACCGTTGTCATGGTAAAGCTGTTTGAGTTAAAAGTACCACTTTATAAAGACGTTTTCCGGTTCGAAGTCATTTCTAAGCGGTTTTTAGTTTAATTCAGGCCACAAAAGTCCTTAATGACAGTTCGACTAGTTCCCTAGCTAGCTAAAGACAGTTGCTTCCTGAATACACAGGACCGGTTTGGACTCCACTGTAGAGTCCGTGATTAATTTATACACCAATATGTAGATGGTCCGGATTGAGGATGAGTCACTTTACGAATGCATTGTGCTCTGGAGCCCTATTCAGACATGGTTAGTTTGTGTCATGTACTTACAGGAGTCTAAAAGCCTCTACATCAAAGCTTATAATAAGGAGAATACGCTCCTGTCTCTGCGATGTGCACAATTGATCCAAACTGTTGCTGATGTTCACGCTCAGTGTTCGGGAAAACATGGAAATGTTCAAACGTTCAGTGGGACAGTCGTTCAGTTTGGAAGTTCAAGTCAGGATCTTAGTCATCGTCCTCGATATCTGCACAAAATGCAACGCTTTACAGATCCAAATCTCGCTTAGATTGATGTGGAAGGGGTACAAGGACTGCAGCATGCATTATATCCAGAAAGGTACTGCTATCTTTTATAGCCCTGTTTTTCCTCATTGTGTCTCTCCAGGTCCGCTCTGGCTCGAGGGTGCTTTACAGACCTCTCTCTGCCTCCGTGCTCTCCAGGCCAGATGGCAGATCAGCAGAGGTGAGCGTTCGTCCTGCTCGTCATGAACGAGTAACTGTACAGATACACACGTGCACTTGATTTGTCTAGTTTTTTTTAATGATGGATTCTTGTGCAAAAGTCAGAGGTGACTGAGGAATCTCTTCTGGGAGTTGGTGGGGTTATTAAACATTACAGTATTTGGGTGTAAAATGGGAAAGATGATGAACAGAGTTTGATGACTTTATACAGCAGCAGCTCTTTGAGGTTCTCATTTATAGTTTTTTTTTTTCTCCGTTCCTCTCTCTAGGCCAGCCCAGTCCTCCTGCCACAGAGCGCCGTATCCCAGCTCACACTGAGGGGCTTCCAGACCAGTGCGGTGAGCCGTGACATCGACACAGCCGCCAAGTTCATCGGCGCCGGAGCCGCCACTGTGGGAGTGGCCGGATCGGGAGCCGGAATCGGAACCGTGTTCGGAAGCCTGATCATCGGATACGCCAGGTATGGAATGGCAACGTGGTTTTAACAAAACTACAGTAAAAATCTTTTGCCCTGCTCCACTAATGGCCTTATTCATCCGGAACCCAAAATAAAGCTTAAGGGTTTATTTTGAGATCAAAGGGCTTACACTTTTAGCAGTTTTTTGTTTTAGCAATTCAGAGAATAAATAAATCCCTGACACAAGTAAGTAAATAAAGCAAATGTTACAGGGCTTGCATGTTATTTGATTTGAGCCTTTGACCTCATTTTGATTTTACTATTGAAGTTGAAAAACAGCACCTACGGAGAGGTAAAGACTTCACTAATGAACTGCAGCATGTGGAGTTTATCCAGCGTTCTCATGCTCTTTGTCCCGTTTCAGGAACCCGTCTCTGAAGCAGCAGCTGTTCTCCTACGCTATCTTGGGATTCGCTCTGTCTGAGGCCATGGGTCTGTTCTGTTTGATGGTCGCTTTCCTCATCCTGTTTGCCATGTAAAGTCTGCACCGTCGTTCCTCTCCTCCTCTCCTCTGCGTCTCACACCGGCTGCCAGTTGTGTGTTGGTGTCGGGACAGTTGTAAATTTTCCAGGTTTTTGTTGTGGAAGGCTGACAGACTAAACAACATGTATTGTAAAGATGTATTCAATTACAGCATTAAAATACATGTTTCACTATTTAACTCTGATGTGTGAGGATTTTAT
>NC_083463.1:30858139-30870639 GCF_030014155.1 Tachysurus vachellii | reverse complement strand
ATTCCATTCGAATCTGAGGACCTCTCTCCATGCTGCAGCTGTTCATCGATACCATTCCGAACTTCATGTTCTTCTCCTCCATGAAGCGTCCATCTCAGGAGCGGAAAGGCAGACAACGTTTTCCTAAAGACTTCGACATCTCGGACATCTCCGGAAAACCCGTGCCGACTTCCGTTACGTTCCAGTCGCCCATCATCAAAAACCCGGACGTTCAGAGCGCCATAGAGGGCGTCAAGTACATCGCAGAGACTATGAGAGGTGACGAAGAGTCCAACAACGTAAGAGCTGTCTTTCTGTTCCTCATTCTCTCTCCTTCTTTCTTGCTTGTATGTTGCATTTTCTTCCTCTTCTTCTTTTTTCCCCGCAGTGTACGATTTTGGCTTTGCCCGAATTTTGACCTAAGCAAAATGTCCCATATTCAGAAAGCCATCAAAATATTTCTCTTATCTCTAGCTCTTCCTCTTTTGATGATTTCTCACATGCACTTTCTCTCTCCTGCTCCTCTCCCAGGCTTCTGAGGAGTGGAAGTTCGTGGCCATGGTGCTGGATCACATTCTGCTCTGCGTGTTCATGGCCGTGTGTATCATCGGGACTATTGGAGTCTTTGCCGGACGCCTCATAGAGCTCAACATGCTGTGAGTCAGAAATTCCCCGGAGGCCTGAAGTAAAGCCTGGGGCTGGATTTCTACACCATCCACCATGACACAGCTTTCTGCTGGGCTGCACTGGCGTCCGAGTACGATTGTGTCGGACGCTGACGGCGCACCGAGCCTAGTTTACTGCTGAAAGCTCAGATTCACACATGATCTTGTCATGATGAGTCATAATAATTTCCTGACTAACACATATTTTGAAGAAATCTGCACCCTCAATCATATTCTTTAGAAATTCATTAGTTTGTAATAACAATCTTGATTGACTGAACCTTTTTTTTCTTCATGTTGGTCTAACCTTTGCTTCATCCTTACGCTAATATCAGCGTCAAACTTATCACGTAGTATCGTATATTTAAAAAAACGTCGCATTTCTGGAAGTTTCAGTCTGACATCTTCACTACGTCTGCAGCGTGTTTCTCATCGACGCGACGTTGAACGTCGGCTGGAAAACAACGAGCGAGAAAGGAATTAAACTCGCAGAAATGCAAAATTGCTAAACTCACAAATATTTTAACACGAATGTCTTTCAGGGTGAAGTTTTCCTTCATTGGCGCAGTTTCTTTCTTTTCTTTACGGTTTACTGTTGGCACTTTGATGGCCGTGTGAACAGGTGATTATTGAGATTTTGTTTTTGCCTAATATTTGGTTCTGGTTTGAATATTTTTGGTCCCGCAAAATCACAGATAATGTACAAAGACTGTGTTTTTCACTAGACTGATTCTTTTTATTTGTGACAAAATAATTGACTTTTAGTTAGTGATATATATAGTGATATAGTGACGTGACATACGGATAAGTATGGTGACCCGTACTCAGAATTTGTTCTCTGCATTTAACCCATCCAAAGTGCACACACACACACACACACCGTGAACACACACCCGGAGCAGTGGGCAGCCATTTATGTTGGGGGGGGTTCGGTGCCTTGCTCAAGGGCACCTCAGTCGTGGTATTGCCAGCCCGAGACTCGAACCCACAACCTTAGGGTTAGGAGTCAAACTCTCTAACCATTAGGCCACAACTTCCTGTGTGTATTGAAACAAAAACTGCAAACTAAATGCCTGACAATTTTACAAGGCATATTTCAAGGGAAATTTCTACAACTCTTTGCCCATTAGTGAACATGAGAGTGAGATTAGCTGTTTATTATGCATTTATTCATTTTCTATGGCTTATCCGAACTACCTCATGTGCCTATCTCAGGCATCATCGGGCATCAAGGCAGGATACACCCTGGACGGAGTGCCAACCCATCACAGGGCACACACACACTCTCATTCACTCACACACTCACACACTACGGACAATTTTCCAGAGATGCCAATCAACCTACCATGCATGTCTTTGGACCGGGGGAGGAAACCGGAGTACCCGGAGGAAACCCCGAGGCACGGGGAGAACATGCAAACTCCACACACACAAGGCGGCGGTGGGAATCAAACCCCCAACCCTGGAGGTGTGAGGCGAACATGCTAACCACTAAACCACCGTGCCCCCCCCAGCTGTTCATTATTTAGTGTTAATTACATTTACTTTCTTTGAACAGCGCTGTTTGAGTTTGAAATCCCAGTTTTGCATGAACGTATTTGTAATATGTTTGTCCATTATCTATTTTTATACCCGTTAGTAGGAGCACAGTCCAGTTGATCAGGACAGCGGAGAGATTTTTAATGTGCGTCATGAATGGGGTCAAAGGTCACAAGATCCTATAAAGTTACACCCCAAAATGTGTGTATTGGGCATTATTTCTTCTACTCCTACTGTGTGTTTTTTTATATATATATTTAGTTTTTTTCCACATGACGACACGATTGAATGCAAACTTGAACATGCTTTCTTTGTTCCATTTGCCTGTGAGATTGTGAGGCTTTGATTTCTTTTCTCAAAACAACCATCCTGACCTCCACGATCACGCCGCTTCATCGTTTTCACTCAAACGTATGAAGCGAATCGTTTTTTTGTGCTGATTTTTTTTATCTTTCTTATCGTATTGCATGTACACCGTGTCGCATGATAAAAGTTTTCAGACCAACGCCGGGGACCTTGAATCAGACGATTTAGACGGCAAGAACTTTTTTTAATATATATTTCCGAGGTAAACAAAGGGGTTGGTAGACGACATCACTTTAACAATGTGAACAAATAAAAGACCTTGTGCAGTGTTTATTGTTTTCTCACCAAATATGTTTAGTGTTAAAAGTTTTATCGTGTTTCTTAAAATTGTTTTTGGTTTTTTTTTTGTGTTTTTTTTTTTCAATTTGCAATAAAAGCTTGGTTAAGTAGTGTGTTGGAAATTAATTTTTTTTTTCATAGCATTTGTATTTAAAAAGTGGATCAAACGTGATTTTTATGAAAAGATGAAAATAAAAGAAGAGGAACACAGTGGGAAATAAATCTGGTCATATGAGTTAATCTGATGGAACTGAATTGAAAGAGTTGAAAAGGGAAGAACAAGTATGTAAAAAAATGTTAACTCATAATATACTAATAATTTAAAACACACACACACACACACACACACACACACAGATATGACAGCAAACTCTCCAAATGAGTCGTTTTTTTTTTTTAAATTTAGATAAAGGTAGATTGAACTAAGACAATTGATTAGAAGCTGCTGTTGATTTATTAGTCACTGAAATTATTATTATTATTATTATTATTATTATTTTATATTATTTATTTTTTATATTATTTATTTTTTAAGACTGCTTTATAGACAATTTCTTTGTTAAACAGTTTATTCCATTTAATGAAAGATATGATAACTTTACTGGTTATTGTATGATATTGTATAAGTACACACACACACACACACACACACACACACACACACACACACCCTCCCTCCCTGCCAAAACAGATGTTGCAGCTCCACATCTGGAATCAGAATCAGATTAGAGACGTTTTTCGTCGGCAAAAAAAAAAAAACTCGGAAAACTGAACACGTCAGTAGGTCTGGAGCGCCCCCCCTCCCAACACACACACACATCACACACACACATCACACACATACACAGCTTCCGCTTTATTCTCAGGCGTGCTGCGGACCCTCCAAACTTGTTTTTTCTTTTCTCCTGTGTGTGAAGCGGTACAGCATTGAGGCGGAAACTGTGCGTGAGTCTGTCTGTGTGTGTGCGTGTGTGTGTGTTTTTTGCGGGAAGGAGTGGCTCCCGCAACCGTTTCAGTTCTTCACACAGATGCCAAACTGGCCTCAAATGGACCGTAGCACGTTTTTGTGAGGACTGAATCGATTTCTGGTCGAAGGAGGATTTAAAAGGAAACCGGGCGGAAATTGGTGAGTGGAAGAAATGTTTACAAACTTCACTTAGGAAGTGAAACTTGAGTGTCCACGGGACGTGAGAGCGTGTAAGACGTTACAGTAATAATTCTGTCAGGCTGACGTGTGTTTTTAGCTGTATTTTACACGTGAGGACGTGAGAGAGTCAGTAAGACGTTACAGTAATAATCCTGTCAGACTGAGGTGTGTTTTTAGCTCTATTTTACACGTGAGGACGTTAAAGCATCAGTAAGACGTTACAGTAATAATCCTGTCAGACTGAGGTGTGTTTTTAGCTGTATTTTACACGTGAGGACGTGAGAGAGTCAGTAAGACGTTACAGTAATAATCCTGTCAGGCTGCGGTGTGTTTTTAGCTCTATTTTACACGTGAGGACGTTAAAGCATCAATAAGACGTTACAGCAATAATCCTGTCAGACTGACGTGTGTTTTTAGCTCTATTTTACACGTGAGGACATGAGAGCGTCAGTAAGACGTTACAGTAATAATCCTGTCAGACCGAGTTGTGTTTTTGCTCTATTTTACACGTGAGAGCGTCAGTAAGACGTTACAGCAATAATCCTGTCAGACTGACGTGTGTTTTTAGCTCTATTTTACACGTGAGGACGTGAGAGCGTCAGTAAGACGTTACAGTAATAATCCTGCCAGGCTGAGGTGTGTTTTTAGCTCTATTTTACACGTGAGGACGTGAGAGCGTCAGTAAAATGCTACAGTAATAATCCTGTCAGACTGAGGTGTGTTTTTAGCTCTATTTTACACGTGAGGACGTGAGAGAGTCAGTAAGACGTTACAGTAATAATCCTGTCAGACTGAGGTGTGTTTTTAGCTCTATTTTACACGTGAGGACGTGAGAGCGTCAGTAAGACGTTACAGTAATAATCCTGTCAGACTGACGTGTGTTTTTAGCTCTATTTTACACGTGAGAGCGTCAGTAAGACGTTACAGCAATAATCCTGTCAGACTGACGTGTGTTTTTAGCTCTATTTTACACGTGAGGACGTGAGAGCGTCAGTAAAATGCTACAGTAATAATCCTGTCAGACCGAGGTGTGTTTTTAGCTCTATTTTACACGTGAGGACGTGAGAGCGTCAGTAAGACGTTACAGTAATAATCCTGTCAGACCGAGGTGTGTTTTTAGCTCTATTTTACACGTGAGGACGTGAGAGCGTCAGTAAGACGTTACAGTAATAATCCTGTCAGACCGAGGTGTGTTTTTAGCTCTATTTTACACGTGAGAGCGTCAGTAAGACGTTACAGTAATAATCCTGTCAGACCGAGGTGTGTTTTTTTTAGCTCTATTTCACAAAGGGACACCAAGTTTAACCTGGGAAACGATTCTGTTCACTTCCTGAGCAGCGTGGCGTGTTTAATATTCCACTAAACCCTGTTTAATCTGCAAGTGAGTGTGGTTTTAGTGCTCTTGTGACTTTACAATAATCTCATTATACTGGAAGCAAAGACACTTTGTTTTCACAGCCGCTAGACGCCTTGGCTGAGGTCCCTGTGTGTTGCGCATGCGCAGGAACGCTCACTTCACTCTTGGATTTATCTCCAGTGATTCCATGTTTTTAAATTAGTTTCATTTAAAGAGAGAGATATATAGATGTAATGAGAGTGAGACGAAAAGAGTCGTAGAGAAATACAGAGAGAGTGAGAGAAGGTCTGATAAACACAGAGAGAGAGAGAGAGAGAGAGAGAGAGGAAGTCTGATAAACACAGAGAGAGAGAGAGAGAGAGAGAGAGACAGAGAGAGACAGAGAATGATGGATAGAGGGAGAAAAGATGCAGTCAAAGAGAGAGAGAGAGAGAGACAGAGAGGAAGTCTGATAAACACAGAGAGAGAGAGAGAGAGAGAGAGGAAGTCTGATAAACACACAGAGAGAGAGAGAGAGAGAGAGAGAGAGAGAGAATGATGGATAGAGGGAGAAAAGATGCAGTAAGAGAGAGAGAGAGAGAGAGAGAGAGAGAATGATGGATAGACGGAGAAAAAATGCATTCAAAGAGAGAGAGAGAGAGAGAGAGACAGACAGACAGAGAGAAAGTCTGATAAACACAGAGAGAGAGAGAGAGAGACAGACAGACAGAGATTGACACAAACAGATACAGTCAAAAAGAGAGAGAAAGTATGACACAAACACAGAGAGAAGCCAAGAGAGAGAGAGAGAGAGAATGTTGGATAGAGGGAGAAAAGATGCAGTCAGAGAGAGAGAGAGAGAGAGAGAGAGAGCGAGAGAGAGGGAGTAAGACAGAGAGTGACACAAACAGATACACACTCAAAAAGAGAGAAAGGAAGACATTGAGATTGTTGTGTAAATCATGTGCAGAAACGAGTTTGGATATATATTAAGAGTCCTAACGTTGTAATTAAAATGCCTGCTGTTTTTACCCTGGGTGCAGATAGAATAATCACATGGGGCATTTACTGACATATTCTAACATGCTTCAGCTGAATTTGAGGTTTGATTGCAGTAAACAAGTCTTTAACACTGACCAACTTTGAACCCTGTGGGACACCTTCACACACATGCCTGCATGAGGTCAGTGGGTTTCTGGAGTGTGTGTGTGTGTGTGTGTGTGTGTGTGTGTTTGAATTTGTGCTAAAGCTGTTGTTGTGATATACTAGATTTCAGGAACTTGTGGTTCTGTGGGCAATAAACACCTGTATAATAACAGGCTTTCACTACGTCATCTTCTACTGATTAGCTTGTAAATGAATGCAGAACTGTAGATATTGGGGATCTTCTCGTTGGTGGTGCAAAAGATGGTGCATTTGAGTAACACTGCATCAATTCCAGCAGCTGGATTGTAATCATTAATTTCTAGAAATAGGGTGTATTCGTTTCTGGCTTATAGATTACAAGGTTTAATAATAAGGGCCTGTATTACTCAAGTGCACCATCTGATTCGTCACTTCAGAGGAAGTGTAACCACTTTATAGCGGAAGTGGAAAGAAATGTGAACGGATGAAAGACAGAGAGTCGTTCCTGTTTCCTGGCTGGTGTATGCTGACGATGCGATACCTGGTGATTTACATGTTGCTTCAGACGTAGTAGGTTACAGAGATATTCAGCGATTTCTGCCCTGTTTGAGTGATGTGTGTGTGTGTGTGTGTGTGAGGTTAAGATTACATCATGATCTGTAAGTGCCGCTATTTCCGTTATTATCAGACACCCAGCGATGTGCTGAAGTGTGTGTTTGACTGTGAGCTTTGGGGTTAAGGGGCTTTGCTGTAAATCATGTGGTGAGAGACCAAGTGGCAAACCTAGAGAGACGGTGTGAAGTGAGAGAGAGACAGTGATAGAGAGACAGAGAGAGAGAGACAGAGAGAGAGAGAGAGAGAGAGACAGAGAGAGGGACAGTGAGAGAGGGACAGTGAGAGAGGGACAGTGAGAGAGAGACAGTGAGAGAGAGACAGTGAGAGAGAGACAGTGAGAGAGAGAGAGAGAGAGAGAGAGAGAAACAGAGAGAGAGAGAGAACACAGAGACAGAGAGAGAGAGCGAGACAGAGAGAGAGCGAGACAGAGAGAGAGAGAGAACACAGAGAGAGAGAGAGAGAGAGAGAGAGAGAGAGAGACACAGAGAGAGAGAGAGAGAACACAGAGACAGAGAGAGAACACAGAGAGAGAGAGACACAGAGAGAGAGACACACAGAGAGAGAGACACACACAGAGAGAGAGAGACACAGAGAGACACACAGAGAGAGACACACAGAGAGAGAGAGACACAGAGAGAGAGAGAGCGAGACAGAGAGAGACAGAGAGAACACAGAGAGAGAGAGAGAGATAAAAAACAGAAGAGAGACAGACATGGATGGATAGAGAGAGAGTCTGAGAGTGAGACACACTGAGGTGGATTAAGCCGTATCGGCGCTGATGCCACAGAGAGCATAATTTGGATAAACACTTAATATACAAATAAAATGTCAACTTTATAAGAATTTCATACGTTAGTTCTAATTTTTAATCATCCTGCACAAACACAACCTCCTCTCTGTGTCTAATCTGAGAGGTTCAGTGTTTATATCTGTGTGTTTTCCTCTGTTAGGCCTTCTCTCTCTCTCTCTCTCTCTCTCTCTCTCTCTCTCTCTCTCTCTCTCTCTCTCTCTCTCTCTCTCGCTCTCTCTCTCGCTCTCTCTCTGATGGTATTAAGTGTAACTGTAACTTGAACCAGTGAAATAACACAACGATAAAGCATCACTGTTTAATAAAATTCCCAGAAGCCCGACAGAGATAATGTTCTGAGCCGGTGCTGTACGCTGGATTCTCAGGCCAGTCAGATAATGTGCACTTTTCGAGCACAGACCACGCCTTCGATCGATCGTGCTGCGGAACGGGAGAGAGGGACGGCGTGAGCCGAGGAGCCGGAGAGCTAACGTGAAAGGAGAGGATACGTGAGGAACTCGGTGGAAGGGTGGAGTTACAGCATATGAGGAAATCTCTTTCGCGGAGGTCAGACAGCATCCATACGAAATCAGATGATTTCTCCACACAAGTCTGTGACGGTTCGGCGATCCTCGTAGCCTCTGTAGATCATTTCTGTCATTTGTTGAACAGGTGAAATATCATGCAATCGCTGACCAGTGTTTGTGGTTTCATGTTACATCATATTTATGCTTGAGAACTTGGATCTATGGGGAATTAGCATGTTTCCTAACAGTAGACGAGCCCAAGCATTAACGATTACGTAGATCAGATAAAGCTGCATGACCCAATAGTGTTGTCATCGAGTTGCGTTACACTTCACACTTCCGCTTTCGAGTGTAGCTGTAACTACCATGAACTGTTTCGAACTGACCGGGATGTAGAACTAATTAGAAAAAAAAGTGTAAGTATAAACAGTAGGTTATATTATGTTATATGTCTAATATATAAAACAGCCAAAACGTTTTAGTCAGATTAAAATAATAAATAAATAAAATAAACAATTAGCACTGAGTGAGTGAGGTTTTCTGTTTCGCAAGGATTCATGGTAGAAGCTTCAGGTTTACTGTTTGTCTAAGCCATGGTTCGTGACTTTGTTCTCTGTGCATACCTTCTCACACACACACACACACACACATCACACACACACACACACACACACACTCTCTCTCTCCTCTCTCTCTCAATGAGAGCCTTAAGCTAGATGTTTCCTCATGTGATATTTTCTGGGGTTTTCCATAACAAACCTGGTCAAAACAACGTATTTACATCTAAATCAAAGTTTAAAAAGAACACCCAGTATAGAAGATGTGTGTTTACATTGCAACTTTAATACACATCAACCATATTATGGAGACACTCTATGTCTTGGACTTTTGGCTCAACTCTACTTATAAGTCTACTCAAGTCTACTCATCTCTGCTCAAGTCTATTCATCTCTGCTCAAGTCTAATCTCTGCTCAAGTCTAATCTCTGCTCAAGTCTAATCTCTGCTCAAGTCTAATCTCTGCTCAACTCTACTCATCTCTGCTCAACTCTGCTCTTCCCTGCTCAAGTCTAATCTTGTCTGCCCAAGTCTAATCTTGTCTGCCCAAGTCTAATCTTGTCTGCCCAAGTCTAATCTTCTCTGCTCAAGTCTAATCTTCTCTGCTCAAGTCTACTCTTCTCTGCTCCGGTAGGAGATGCGAGGAGATGTCCAACTCCACCCTGTGGCCTTTTTGTTCCGCAGCAAGGCATCCTAGTGAGACACAAAGAAAGGGTGAAATCCAATCCAATAACATTTCCAGCATTTACAGAGGCCCTTATCCAGAGCGACTTACATTTTATCTCATTTTATAGAACAGAGCGATTGAGGGTTAAGAGCGTTGCTCAGGGGCCCAACAGCGGCAGCCTGGTGGACGTGGGAATCGAACTCACAACCTTCCTATCCAGCACCTTAACCACTAGGTTTTAACAACCCGATTTTCTGTACGTACACGCGGTCTGACGGTACTACAGATTCCTGTAGTAGTTTGAAAGACTCCTCAGGAATTGTTAACTGCTTACACATAAAATTGTTTTTATACAAACATGATGCAGGTTAGTTTTTATTTTTCACCCATCATCTCCCCCACCCCCACCCCCACCCCAAAACTTCTGCATACACAGTATTTTTCCGCAGCGGGGATTTTCCCACCACAGACTACAGATGAACCCCTTCGGTTAGTCCCGTCATGATTGAAACACAACTCTGACAGCCAGGACCACAAGAATTACTAGTATTATATGTTTCATTTCTACTCATACATGCCATGCGGGGTGTGTGTAAAAGTTTGTGCACCTCTACAAATGAATCAGGTTTCTGTGTTTGCTTGACTGAATTCGGTGTGAAAAGAGAAGAAAGAAGGAAAAAAAACTGAGAAAAAGGTTTTTTATATTACGACAGAGAGAGGATTTAAAAGGTTGAAGTTGAATATTTATGCAATGTAAATATTTTTTTTTTAATCTCGGCTCAAAACCGTAAAAACGCACGAAACCCGTAACCACATCAACAGTCTGAGCGCAACAACAAATATTCTGCTGTAGCTTTAATCAGGAAACCGAAGACAAACCCCATGTTCGCTAATCAGCTTAACTGATTTCTATTAAAACGGACAGCTCAGAAGCTGAGCAAGCGAGAGTGTAAAGCGGAACAGGATGGTAAAGAAACCCTCATCTATTTTGCTGCTACAGACCGAGAGTGAGGGAGCTGAGTGGAAATCTTGCTCTGGGGATGTCCGTGGGGTCTCACAGGGGATTGTCTAAATATCTCAAAGCAGTCAGGGGTGTTGGAGGAAAAAAGCAGAAACGAGAGCAGCAGTTGTACTGATTTACTTTTTACTCTCTACCGCAAGTTACTGCATTGTCTTTTACTTCTGTATGAAGTGTTTTGTGTGTGTTGTGTGTGTGTTTTTCCTGTTTCTGTTTAAATGCTGTTTGAACTTCCGTACTGTAGTTCACGTGTGTAAGTGTGTGCAGTACTTCCAATGCAAGCTGAGTGTATTAACACACACATTAGGTGTCTCGTATCTAATAATATGCATTCTCAGGTTTGTTAATCTGCCTTTTAAAAAAAAACAAAAAACAGTGTTTATTTCATAAGGTTTTGCTCTAGTTACTGAGATTAGGGTTAGGGTTTGGGTGTAGGCATATCAGTTCTGTAATTAGTGCAGTTCTGTGTGTGTGTGTGTGTGTGTGTGTGTGTGTGTGTGTGTGTGGAAAGATTCGGTGTAGAAACGTATCCTGACTCAAGTGCTTATGACACTGGAATGAAAACAAGCTTCAGTCCAGCCTTTTTAAAGGCTGTCTTTTCCCCAGAACTCGGCAAGAACTCTCTGTCAATATACTGTTAGCGATCTCACACACACACTCTCTCTCTCTCACACACACACTCTCTCTCTCACACACACACTCTCTCTCACACCTCTGTCGCTCTTAATAACACTTCTGCCCTCTTCCCATCATATGGTATTTGCCCCAGTGTGCAGAACTTTTGGCACACTCAGCGGATGTCCGCTGCAGAAATAAAAGTGCTTGGTCAGAAACACAGAGAGAGGAAAGGGGGAAGGAGCTAGAAGGAGGCAGAAAGAAAGAGAAATGATGTGGCAGACTGGGAGGAGGGCTACGGTTGTGATGAAAGGGCGAGTGTTTTACTGAGCTTGTGAAGAGTTGTGTGTGTGTGTGCATGTGTGTGTGTGTGTGTGTGAGAGAGAGATTTGTCATTTGAATGATCAAATTTTTCCACACTATAAGCTGCAACATATCACAAAGTATCAAAAGGGAAGTAAGAGCTATATCTGTTTTATTCTTTCCTGTTTATGGCCTATACAGGATGTGTGCTCTGAATGGATAGGAGAGAGAGAGAGAGAAAGAGAAGAGGGGGCACAGTGAGAGACACACACACAGAGGGACACAGTGAGAGAGACACACACACAGAGGGACACAGTGAAAGACACACACACACAGAGGGACACAGTGAGAGAGACAAACACACAGATGGACACAGTGAGAGAGACGCACACACACAGATGGACACAGCGAGAGAGACAAACACACAGAGGAACACAGTGAGAGAGACGCACACACACAGATGGACACAGTGAGACAGACGCACACACACAGAGGGGGACAGTGAGAGAGACGCACACACACAGAGGGACACAGTGAGAGAGACGCACACACACAGAGGGACACAGTGAGAGAGACACAAACACAGAGGGACACGGTGAGAGGGAGGCACACACACAGATGGACACAGCGAGAGAGACAAACACACAGAGGGACACTTAGAGAGGCGCACACACACAGAGGGACACAGTGAGAGAGACGCACACACACAGAGGGACACAGTGAGAGAGATGCACACACAGATGGACACAGTGAGAGAGACGCACACACAGATGGACACAGTGAGAGAGATGCACACACACAGAGGGACACAATGAGAGAGACGCACACACACAGAGGGATACAGTGAGAGAAATGGAGACACATAGATGGACACAGTGAGAGAGACACATATACAGATGGACACAGCGAGAGAGACGCATACACAGATGGACACAGCGAGAGAGACGCACACACAGAGGGACACAGTGAGAGAGA
>NC_083463.1:30815639-30853139 GCF_030014155.1 Tachysurus vachellii | reverse complement strand
CCACGTCTGTAGACCACGTGCAGTTATCACAGTTAAGAATTTTGTCTCGTTTTCACATACCGAAAAAAGAAAATAAATACTCAGAAAATTAAACCGCTTACAATTTAAGTCTAGGGCCGGACGTCGAATTCGGTCACTAAACATTAAAATACAATGCCAGCGTATAACAAAACTGTAATACGACCTTGTTTTATATCAAAAGCGGCACGGCAGAACGTCTTCGAGTGGCGTTTTATACCACGTAGAAATTTCATTCCATCATCATTTCCTCTATAAAAGGCTTCACCGAAAGCCTTAACGACGGCGCTTGAGCTTAGTTTACAAATCTCGTACCACTTCGCTAGAATAGTCCATGAAAGGGTTCTACAGAAAGGTTAAACAGCTTCCTTTAAACTTCCATTATTCTTTTTTAAATAACTATATACGTCAAGCGCCGAGTGTAGATCGCAGGGAAGCGATTTGATATCGTAATGAAGGATGTGCCTTATTCTTATCTTTGTGTGTATGTGTGTAAGGATATTTGTCTAGCAGAAACAAAGAAGACCACAGAGTGCCTAAAATCTTTTTTTTTTTCAACATCGCTTCGATTTTTTTTTTTTGCCTTGTGTTGTTTTCTGTACATTCAGTATTATTATATGTGTTGTGTTTAAAAAAGTGCAATTTTTTTGTATGCCCATATCCATAAACAATATAATAATAATAATAATAATAATAATAATAATAATAATAATGAGGAAGAAGCAGAAGCAAAGCCCCTTGTGTGTGAAAGTTACACACTTTGCCATAATTTAGCTAAATCCGATGATAGAAATAAGCTTATTTGTGTTGTACATTAGCATAGTTTAGGCTTCCGATATTAATGCAAATGTTTACAGGCTATTTTGATGATGCGAGCTTTGACAGCAGAATGAGCTGAAAGAAAGGATGAGGGAGAACGAGCGCAAGCCGATTCCTGGGATTATGCAAATGAGACTAATCTGAAGAAGTATAATGATGTATGATTAAAGTATAATCCTGTATCTTCTAATAATCCTGAATAATGTCCGATCCTGCAGTCTAATCTGCGAAGAATCTATAGAAATTGTTTATTTTTGTTTTTATTGTTTATTTTTTATTTTTTTTTTCAATGAAACTTGTATTTAAGGAAAAGTGCACAAATGCTTGTCACAAGAAGTTACAAAGCAAAGACCAAAAATTGAACTGAACCAATGATGATGTCACTATGACGTCACTATGATCGAGGTAGCGGTACTTAGAGTCTGTTTTGTTTTTTCCCCTTTTTTTCCTCCCTACCATTGTTTTATTTGTGTCTTCTTGGTTTGTTACAGCTTCTCTGCTTGTGCCTTTTTTTGTGGAACATGAAAACGTGTTTAAGAGGTTTTCTAAATAAATGTTGAAGTGAACCTTTTTTGTTGTCTGTTTTCTATCTATCTGTCTATCTATCTATCTGTCTATCTATCTGTATATATCTATCTGTCTGTCTGTCTGTCTGTCTGTCTGTCTGTCTGTCTGTCTGTCTATCTGTCTGTCTGTCTGCCTCTCTGTCTGTCTATCTATCTATCTATCTATCTATCTATCTATATGTATATATCTGTCTGTATCTATCTATCTATCTGTCTATCTATCTACATGTCTGTCTGTCTGTCTGTGTCTGTCTATCTATCTGTCTGTCTGTCTGTCTCTCCTTGTCTATCTATCTATCTATCTATCTATCTATCTATCTATCTATCTATCTATCTATCTATCTATCTATCTATTTATCTATATGTATATATCTGTCTGTATCTATCTATCTGTCTATCTATCTACATGTCTGTCTGTCTGTCTGTGTCTGTCTATCTATCTGTCTGTCTGTCTGTCTCTCCTTGTCTATCTATCTATCTATCTATCTATCTATCTATCTATCTATCTATCTATCTATCTATCTGTCTGTGTCTGTCTATCTATCTATCTGTCTGTCTATCTATCTATCTATCTATCTATCTATCTATCTATCTATCTATCTATCTATCGCTAATATTTTATTGTATCTGTACTGGGGCAATTTGTCATTATTTATTTTATATATATAAACGCAGAGATTATTAACTGTAAAACAAATTTTGATTTACAAACAAATTGAATTGAAAATAATTTTTTTTATATTTTTAATAAATAAAATAAAGAAAACCCAGTATTAATATACAGTATAAATGTGCATTTGAAACATAGAACTTGTGTTATAAAGTGTAGACATTTGATAAAAAAAATAAATAATTAGGCCAAATTAGGACATTTAATATTTATATTAAATATAGTTTATCTGACAAATTATGATATGCGCACACACACACACACACACACACACACACACACACACACACACACACACACACAATGCTATGGTTGCGTCAGAAGAGTGAGAAGAGTGGGTGGAGCTAAATGTTAGATGCATTCTTATTGGTTATGCGTACTGTCAATCAATCAGCGACAAGGCGTTGCATAAACATAACGGTCACCAACATAGTAAAGATGGCTAAATAGCGATACATACACGGTTAGCAAACATGCTAAGGAGGCAAAGTGAGGAACATTCGCACGCTTATCGAGTACAAAATGTTCTTTCAGTGCTTTAAAAAGAACCTTTTCATGAAGGTACGTATATAAACCATATCATAACATCATTATGAGACTTCATAGGCTGTAGCTTATAGCTGTCATATAGGAACTACCTTTGTTTTGCTAACTTGCTAATTTGTTTTTGTGTGATAACTAACAAGTGTACACAAGTTTGACGTGTGCATAATAATTCTATCTAAAATGAATGATTTGGCCTGTAAGAGTAGGTGTGTATGTGTATGTGTATATTCTTTAACACTTTTAACAGATTTGTTTATGTCACCTGACAGCATCTTACTGAGAGGATAATTATGACATAACAAACATTTGATATGGGTTTTGGTTGATAAATATAATTTACAGTGTGAAAACTGACTCATTTGTACTTCCCTCCCTTTATCGTAGACATTTCCTGTCTTCTCTATTTGACATCCTGTCAGTGTCTCAGATGCCATCATGGAAGGAGGTCATTATGTCATCATTCATGGGCAAAACATTACCCACAATCCTCTGTCCGCACCAGCGATGTCCATCGACAGGCTGTTCCCGGCGCTGCTCGAGTGTTTCGGCATTATCCTGTGTGGCTACGTGGCAGGCCGCAGCGAGGTCATCGGCACGGGACAGTCCAGGAGCCTGGGCAGCTTTGTGTCCTGCTTTGCTCTTCCGGCGCTGCTCTTTAAAAACATGGTGCAGCTGCAGTTCGGTAACGTAGTGTGGTCATTCCTGTGGAGTGTGCTGATTGCCAAGGTGTGTGTTTTTGTGCTGGTGTGTGTCCTCACGCTGCTGGTGGCGAGTCCGGAGGGTAGATTCGGCAAAGCGGGGCTGTTTGCCATCTTCACCACGCAGAGTAATGACTTTGCACTGGGATATCCGATAGGTGAGTGACAAACACCATTTTTGTTTAATCTTACAATCATTCTCTTATTTATATATTTTCTTTTTTGCAGTGGACGCTCTGTACTGCGGTTCTCACCCTGAATATGCACAGTATCTGTATTTGGTGGCTCCGGTGTCTCTGATGCTGCTGAATCCGCTGGGCTTTGCTCTGTGTGAGCTCCAGCGTTGGAGGCAATGTCCAGACCACAACTACAGCAAGCTGCACATTGTCTCTACTGTCTTTCTGCGTGTATGTTTGTTTCTACAGATTTCTTAATAAATTAAGCCGTGTACTCGTTGTCTCATGTGTGTTTTTTTTTGTGTTTTCCAGGTACTTAAGAATCCGATTGTTTTCATGGTCTTGGTCGGGATCGTCTCTCACTTCCTGTTTGGTGGGCGTGTCCCCTTATTGCTTGGGGAGTTGGTGGATGGATTGGCTGACTCGTTTGGAGGAGCGGCGCTCTTTTACTTGGGCCTGACTATGGTCGGGCAGATGGGTAGAGTTACCCGCTCTACAGGGGTCACCCTGATTGTACTCCTTACAGCAAAACTGTGAGTGTGTATATGCGTATGGTGTTATAAGTGAGGCTTTGAGGTTATTTCAGCATGGTGCAGTCCGACGGGTTTGTGTAAGACGTGTTAGTGGTTTGATGTGTGTGTGTGTGCTGTTGTTGAATTTGCGTGTCTGTCTTTTCCTCCAGTTTGCTGATGCCATTGTTGTGTAAAGACATGTTGGAGCTGCTGGACGCAGGCAACTCCAGTTCTGTGAACCACACCAGTCTGTCGGACTACGCCTTTCTGTACGGCATCTTCCCCACTGCCCCCAGCGTGGCCATTTACGCCAGTCAGTATAACATGCAGCTGGAGGTGGTGAGTTTCACATTGACTCAAAAAAACAAAACAAATGGACATAAATTTTATCTAATATGTTAGGGATAAAACATCAGATACATAAGGAATCTGCACTAATTACAAAGTGCGATTATTCATTTATATTGTAAATACATCTCCATATACACTTTATTCACTTTTTTTCACAATTCAGCCTTTTTTTTTAATGTTTATTAATAGCCACTTAAAAAGCAAATGAATGAATGTTTTAAAAAAAAAAGGATTTTTTTTCTTTTCTGACCAAAATAAATGCTTCAAGTCTTTCCTAAATAGTTTGCATATGTTTGCATTTATGTGTGTGTGTGTGTGTGTGTGTGTGTGTGTGTGTGTGTGTAGGTAACCTCAGGTATGGTGATCAGCACGTTGCTATCTGCACCCATCATGTACCTGTCAGTATGGTTACTCTCCATCCCCTGGATGGAGGCAACACACCTGATCTCTGAGCTGCAGGAAGTCAACTTTAACATAAGCATCATCAGCATCATCGCACTGGTGAGTGTGTGTGTGTGACTGTGTGTGTGTGTGACCAAAGATGAAGTATATAAGAGCTTTAAATGGATTAGTAATCAGAACTATGTGTGTGTGTGTGTGTGTTTGTGGGGAATGAATCTGTGTGATAGGTGTGGACCGTTGCCATCATGGTCCTCAGCAAGAAGTTCAAGAGGTTGCCTCATTTGTTCACAACAAACCTGTTCCTCGCTCAGGTGGGTGAGCACAATCCTGCAGTACAATTCCCTGTAACTCCACCTTACTATGTCATATTTATACTGTGTGTGTGTGTGTGTGTGTGTGTGTGTGTGTGTGTGTGTGTGTGTGTGTGGTCTTTTGCAGCTCTTGGTGTGTGTGTCGATGACCTTGTGGAGGTTTGTGGTTCAGCAGGAGAACGTCCTGGGACAGATCCTTACATTCACACTCCTCTATGGAGCTCTGTATAGCACCTACATTTGGACAGGTAACACAAACACACATGCGTGTGTGATACAGACTTATCTTCAACAGAAGTCTTGAAGCCAGGGGTTTATTTTATTAGATCTTATTTTATTAATACATTATTTTTGTTTGGCACATTAGACAAATATTTAGCTGTAAATGTATTTAGTGGACAAACATAGTCTTTGTCTTATTAACACTTACTGACACGTTTCTCTGATTCTAGATGGAAAAGAAATGACAGTTTTATTTTGTTTGGAGTTGTGTAGTTGTGTACATCGTGTGTTGTTTTGTAGGTTTGCTAGCGTTCTCTCTTGCTCTGCTGAAGAGGAACGAACAGCTCAAATTGCCACCTGTTGTTTTCATCATCCTTGGCTGGGGGTAAGAGTGTGTGTGTGTGTGTGTGTGTGTGTGTGTGTGTGTGTGTGTGTGTGATGCTGCATGCTGCCATCATGTGTAACTCTTTACATGATTATGAACTACATGCAGCTTGTCTGTAGTGTATGTTTGTGTGTGTGTGTGTGTGTGTGTGTGTGTGTGTGTGTGTGTGTGTGTGTGTTACAGGCTCCCGTTTCTGATAGTGGGTTTGTTGCTTGCAGCTGGTGAGAGAGAAGGCAACACGACTGATGCATCTTTCTTCTACGGCAAGTGGCAGGTATGATCATGTTGCTTTCTTCTTCGCCTTCTCTTTCTGTCTCGTTTATGTCTCTCACCTCACATTGCTCTTTCTGTCTCTCTCTCTCTCTCTCTCTCTCTCTCTCTCTCTCTCTCAGATCATCAGCAGCACTGTGGTTTTGAGCTGTAGCATCCTTCTTGGTGGTGTGTCTCTGATGGGCCTCAGTCAGGGTTCTCAGGAGGAGCAGAATTACCAGATCCTGGAGCAGAGCTCGATGTCAGGCACCACAGATGACATCAGAAGCCAGACTCGACCCGAGGATCACGGCTCAGCCGAGTTCACACCATCACACAGCAGTACAAACAGAGGTGTGTGTATATGTATAAAAACAAAAAAAGCAATAAATAAAATGTAGAGCTGAACACGTTCTTATAAATCTTGTTCATTTTATTTCAAATATTTCATTCATTAGTCAGAAGAACTACCAAAAAAATTGTTTCTATGAGTTTCCTTTAGTGATTCCCTTCCTGCACTTTTCCTAAAGAGTTGATTCTGAGTCAAATCAGTTTCTCACTAGAGTTCACTTAGACGCAGATATAGGTAGGACACTTCACTCAGACTTTCTGTGTGTGTGTGTGTGTGTGTGTGTGTGTGTTCAGGGCATAATGACTGCATACCTGAAACAAGAGCAGACTTTTTGAACGACACACCAGCACCACCAACAGGCAAGATTAATACATGCAGAGTTTATACACATACATGTGCTACTTTGTGAGTGTGTGTGTGTGTTTGTGTGTAGTAACTGCTGCCTCTCCTTCAGGTGTAGCACTGACTGAGGCATCCACATGTGCACGTGTCCAGGAGGAGAGACAAGTGGCACGTCATGTGCTGCTCTGTCTGCTGCTCATTGTCAGCCTGCTCGCAGTGAGTTCTGTCTCTCTCTCTCTCTCTCTCTCTCTCTCTCCCCCTCTCTCTCACACACACACATACACACACACTTTTTGTTTGAAAAAGCAATTGTTAGCTTTCACAAATTATTCCTTTGAAAGTCAAATCTTTTTCTTCCTGAGTGTAGAACGTGTCCAGCTGCCTCTGGTGGCTTTTAAACAGCGATCCTGGGCGACTTTACCTCGAGCTGCAGTTCTTCTGTGCTGTGGCCAATTATGGACAGGTATACACACACACAGACCCACACACACACACACTTCATTTGATACAGTGGTGGTAATTACTAATTAATAAACCTCTCATGTAGGGTTTAATATCTTTCGGGATATTCGGGCTGGATGAACATCTCATCATTTTGCCATTTAAAAAGAGGTGGGTGGTAAAAAGGTTACCATGACAACACAAACTGTGGTAACATCATTTAAGGAGCAGAAATATTAATAAGGAATTATGCGTCAAATATTTTGTGGCTTGTGGATGATTTTATGATTGTGTGTGTGTGTGTGTGTGTGTAGGCTGGCATCACTGTTGGGTGGAGCGCAGCAGACTAGCCGAGCTCCATCAGCCGTTCCTGAAGAGATACGGCTGACTTGCACGCAGTTCGTCCGCTACCATAAGAATCAGTGCGTGCAAGACATCGTGCACAAGAGAAGGTGTGTGTACATGTGTGGAAAAAAATTCAAAACGAAGCCAGATCGAGTTTCTTCGTCTCTTCTTCATGGGTTACCTCTTTCATTTCTGGGTTAACTTTCTTTCATGCAGAAATGCATTATTGCATTTATTACGTAAGCTTGTTTTTGTCATTATGAATGATAATGCATTTCTTTTCTTTTACCCTCCTTTTTCTCTCCCTGTGCATGCACTTTTTAACACATCAATTCTTCCATCTTTGTGTCTTATTTCCTCTTTTTCACCCTCTCTCAGCGGATCAGCCGACTCTCTCTCAGGATCTGTAGGTGAATCCTTGCTTTGATTGACAGGTGCGAACGTGCAGGTTGCTTCCTGGGCCGTGAGCTCGTCCGGTGGCTACTGCGTGTAGGCTTGGTCAGAGACCGGAGACCTCATGTCTGTATGGGGTTCAGCTGCAGGAGGAAGGAGACATCGAACAAGTCATGCGTGATTCGTCTGATTCTGTAACAGCGGCCAATCGTATTGTTTCTCAGATGACTGAGACGCCTCCGTGTGCAGCGTGACCTTTCCGATTGAATTGTTTCTTCTCCCATTGGTTTTTGAATTGTATTGTTTTGCATGGTGTGCCAAATGTAAAAGAGAATCCACGCTACTTTTATTATAATCATTTTGAAAGGTGTGTTTGGCGTTTGCTTGGTTGCAAAGTATGCTGAAAAAAAAAAAAAAAACCCACAAACTTAAAGGTGCGGTGCACGAAGTTTGAAAGAAAATGTTGACATTTGAAATCAGCAAAACAAACACGCCCCTAACCCAAATGGGTGTCACCCCTGTTTTGATAGCTCCGCCCCACACGTACATACATACGTAACCCAGGCAACTATTATAGCGGAACCTGCTGGGGCGGCTGGCCGAGGGTATATTTTTTATCAGTAAATGAACACAATGAGTAATACTAAGGTAATACACATGTGTTTGTGTAGTACTGTGTGTTGTACCGTGAAAATTTAGCTCCGTTTCACGGGGAAGAAGATGTTCAACACCTAGAACCCGAGGCAGAGGTAACGGCAGGTATCCGCCATGTCAATGTTTTAATCGCTTTCGGCTAATGTCAGACATGCGCACTGAACACTCTCTCCGCCGCATATTGACAAGACACGCCCCTTTTTGCTCATTGGCTACACATTTGTTTTGTTAGTCGACTCAGATTTCTGAGGCATTTTTCAAACAACGTGCACCCCACCTTTAATATATCATGCATCTCAGCACAAAGTTCATGCAAAATATGATTCTCGACCTTTCGACATACTTCAAAAAACCTGAGAATACGTGATGTTGCGAAATGTCCCATAAGGTGCTCTGTTAATGATAGTGTTGCAGGTCTAAAGATTTTATTGTGATTCCCTGTGAGCGTACGCTACAAGTACAAGTGCAGTGCGCTCGCTCGTATACTAAAACGACAAAGTATGCAATTCGAATTTTGGTTTTGTGACCATGAGGTACGTATTTTCACAAATCCAAATGTAGATATTTTCTTCTCATCAGGGTTTTTTTCTGTATGATGTGTACTGAAAATCTGATCTGTTGTGTTAATGTGACTGAACTGTTCATACAGTGGCTGCTGCCAGACTGTTTTGTACTTTTGTTTTGTACTGATTGTACTTACCTGATTTTGCACATGTTCATTGCTGTAGAATGATATGTTTAAGCAGCTTTATTAATTTAATTAATATTAATCAATCTAAATATAAATAATAATTATTAATTATAAATATGCACCCAGTTTGTATGGGATTATGTGAACTGGAGATAAAAAAAGAAAGCCTCTTCTAGAATCTGTGAACATTTTTGCTCATTTATCACCATGTTTTCAATTATGCACTAAATATTGCAGTTTAAATGCAGACGCACACACACACACACACACACACAACATTTCAATCACACACACAGCATTTCAATCACACACACACACACACACACAGCATTTCAATCACACACACACACACACAGCATTTCAATCACACACACAGCATTTCAATCACACATATACACACACACAGCATTTCAATCACACACACCCACACACACAGCATTTAAATCCCCCTACACACAGCATTTCAATCACACACACACAGCATTTCAATCACACACACACACACACACACACACACAGCATATCAATCACATCACACACACACACACACACACACACAGCATTTCAATCACACACACAGCATTTCAATCACACATATACACACACACAGCATTTCAATCACACACACCCACACACACAGCATTTAAATCCCCCTACACACAGCATTTCAATCACACACACACAGCATTTCAATCACACACACACACACACACACACACACACACAGCATATCAATCACATCACACACACACACACACACAGCATTTCAATCACACACACAGCATTTCAATCACACACACCCACACACACAGCATTTAAATCCCCCCACACACAGCATTTCAATCTCACACACACAGCATATCAATCACACAAACACACACATACAGCATTTTTCTCGAAAACATACTAGAATAAACTGCAAACCTGTATTATTAGATTATTACTGTATTATATATTATGTTTCATTTGTTAGTCCTTAGGAATTCTGTTGTCACTGTTATACATGATATAAGGGACGCACACATGAGAGAAACACAAACTGTTGAAGTTTGTTGGAAGAGTCAGTGCTGTTGTTCTTTTAATAGCATGGGTGCCAATAATTTTGACACCAATGCTCTGTTGAAAGAACTTTGTGTGTGTGTGTGTGTTTAAACACATCTATACAAGGCCTAGACAAGTGATATTTGCACTGTTTCTAATGACGGGTGCCAATACTTTTAGATCGCACCGTGTATGGCGTTAGCGTCTAAATACCCGGATGTAAACTGTTAGCACTATTACCACGTAGCTTCGATGAATTTATGCAAAATACGTTTTTATCCGGATTATAACCTGGATTTTTTTTTTTTTAGATTTTAGAAACGTAAAAAAAAAGGTAATAAACGTTAACAGAAATTTAACCAGCGACAAAAAAACCCCAAAACGTTTTTATTTATTCTTTTATGTGTCGTGACGTCATGCGCGGTTTTGACCAATGGGAAGAGTCGACCATTTTCGACTTCCGGATTTCTTTTCGTGCCGTCGCCCGGACCGCGCAGCGCGTGAGCCGTCAACACGGTCCAAATTCCTCCTTCATAATCAGACATTATCTTAATTCAAGGTGATACAAACACTGACATTGTTAAAGTCATGTTTCTGCCTTTGTACGCAACTTGTCTTGTGTGGAACGTAGACGTTATTTTGTGCTACAGTGCTAACTGTGGGTAGGAAGCTAACAATGCTAACTGTGTACAAATGAATGGAGCTAATCTGAGGTAACGTCTGGAGTCAGGAGTGTGTGAGGAAAACGAGGCAGTGACTTCGAGTCAGGAGGCAGAACACAGAGTGCTCCTGTGCTGCAGTGACTTTAGGGTGTTATTAATGACATCGGTTATATTTAGCTTGTGCAGCCTGGTCATCCTACACTGGACACTATTTTGAGCATCATGTCCCCTGTGCTGAGGTGACAAGCAGCCCCAGATATCCCTCTGAGCTTTACACATTTAACTGTGTAAAGATGTCTACTTGTGAATTATTATTATTATTATTATTATTATTATTATTATAATAGATTCATGAAGTGCAGAGAGCTGACAGATTTCAGTTCAGTCATGGCTCCCAATAAAAAAGGTGTTTTCATCATATTAAGTCAAATCAAACGTCGTCTTGTGTTCAGGTTTGATGGTGTTTTTTTTGTTTGTTTGTTTGTTTGTTTGTATTTTCTTCTTCTTCAGATGCCTCCAAAGAAGGGAGGAGACGGACCGAAGCCACCGCCTATCATCGGACGATTCGGGACCTCGCTTAAAATCGGGATCGTCGGATTACCGAACGTGGGGTGTGTTTCATGGTGTTGTCTGAGGGTCATCAAACGTTCTTCTTCTTATTCTTTTGGCTTTTACCTTCAGGGGTCGCCACAGCGAATCATCTCTCTCCACCTATCCCTTCTGCATCCTCAACACTTGCACCCACTAGCTTCAAATCCTCATTAATTACATCCATATACCTCCGACTATTGAAAACATATCCGTGCTCGTGAGCATGTCGTAACCTAGTGATTAAGGTGTTGGGCTATTAATCAGAAGGTTGTGAGTTCAAACCCACGTCCACCAAACTGTCACTGTTGGGCTCCTGAGCAAAGCCCTTAACCCTCAATTGCTCAGTTGTATAAAAAAATGAGATAATGTAAGTCGCTCTGGATATAAGGGCGTCTGCTAAATGCTGTAAATGTAAATGTTTGTACTTAACTGATGGGACTTTTCTAAACTGACTAATCTAAATTGTTGTGAAGTGAAGTTGTGTGTGTTAGAGCATGCTTTATAAAATTATTTGGTGATTGTTTATCATATATTATTATTATTAATATTATATATTTCTGTAGATCAGTTGTTTCATTCAGCGATTTCATTAAAACAACAACCGGAGAGTCTTGAGAGTCATCATGATTACGGTCAGGACGTCCCGGTTCGGCTTGATAAGTCATGTTTGTTTGTGAACGTCGGTTTGATTAGCGATAAAATGTTAATTCGTTCAAACGTTTATACGAAAATGAAGGATGTGAGATTTACTAGTCTTAGGTTTTCAGATCATTTTGGTAGGTTTTTCTCCCTTCACTCATATCATTGTCAGGGTACACGTCGGATAAAACAAGGTCACTTGGACAAGGCAGGGATCCGCTGAGCGAGGATGTGAGTGAGGATGTAGCTTAACGTGTCGCTTGTGTGGAAGCATCTGAAAAGTTACAATAATAATCGGTTTCTTTAGCACACGATTAGCTTAAGAAAAGTGACGGCAGACAAGCGACAAGCTCTTAGTAAAAACGAGGCTTTCCATCTGCACTTTTCTCTCTGGTCTAAAATTACATTTACAGTAGAATTTATTGGGTGTTCGGTGAATGTCTGCTGACACTCGGTGCTTCGTGTCCGTGTCGTTTTCAGTAAATCGACCTTCTTCAACGTGCTGACAAAGAGTCAGGCAGCGGCGGAGAATTTTCCCTTCTGCACCATCGACCCGAACGAGAGTCGCGTGCCAATTCCAGATGAGCGCTACGACTTTCTATGCCAGTATCACAAGCCTGCCAGGTATGTAAAACATTTCGTTTAAAACGTTCAGCAGGGAAACCGGTGGAACGGCGTGCCTGGTCTTTTTCATTTTATTTACTGCAGTAAGATCACTGCTGATGAGTACAAACACAACACATTACACACCTGATGTTTCTCTGTGTGTGTGTGTGTGTGTGTGTGTGTGTGTGTGTGTGTGTGAGCAGTAAGGTCCCAGCCTTTCTGAATGTAGTGGACATCGCCGGGCTGGTGAAGGGAGCTCACGCAGGACAGGGTTTGGGAAACGCCTTTCTCTCGCACATCAGCGCCTGTGATTCAATTTTTCACATGACACGTGAGTAGACCGCTCTCATTGCGTGTTTTGTGTCTGAGAGAGTTTTCCACACACGTGGGGGAAAAGGGCGTGTAAACACGAGACGTTTGCTGATGACGTTAACTGGAAATGGAGGGAAAAGCGTGTATGGTCATGAAAGATGACAATCATGGCTAATTTGCTGTTGTATTAGAGGAATAAAACGCTTCAGGACGTGATGTTAGGGAGGATAATAATCCGTCACGTTTTATTTAAGGGAAGCCGAGAAAATTGGTGTCTGTGTTCTGCTGGCTGTATCATAACTCATTTGCATATAATGTTTTCCTTGTGTGTGTGAATGTGCAGGAGCATTTGAGGATGAAGACATCATCCATGTGGAGGGCTGCGTGGACCCCGTTAGGGACATCGAGATCATCCACGAGGAGCTCAGGATGAAAGACGAGGAGATGATCGGGCCAATCATAGACAAGCTGGAGAAAACGGCTGTGAGGGGCGGAGACAAGAAACTCAAGCCTGAATATGTGAGTGAACTGCACACAGACACACACATACACACATACGTTCACACACACACACACACACACGTACATACACATACACACGTACACACACATACACACACATATATATATATACACACACATATACACAGACACACACATACACACACACACACATGTACATACACATACACACATATACACACACATACATACACACATATATATATACACACACATATACACAGACACACACACACATATATACACACACGTTCACACACACACATGTACACACAGACACACACACAGACACACACACATACATACACACGTACACACAGACACACACACACACATGTTCACACACACACACGTTCACACACACGCGTTCACACACACGCGCGCTTTCACAATAATGTATCTAATTTATGGGATTGTGTCGGCTTTTTTATTTTTTATTTATTTTTTCCTTATTTCCTTTTTACGTTGTAAACGTATTAAAGCAGTTTGTGCTCGAGATGTAAAAATGCAGTTATCAAAGAAAATTACAGGATCTGAAGTTGATCAAGTTTCATGTGGTTTCCTTAGTTAGTCTTCTTATGAGTAGGATACAAAGGTTTTGGGGAACTTGCAGGACTTTCATGAATGACAGATTTTTAATTCCTTTTTTTTTTTTTTTTTTAAAACAGGACATCATGTGTAAAATCAAGTCATGGGTGGTCGACGAGAAAAAACACGTTCGATACCACGAATGGAACGACAAAGAGGTGACCAGTCACTGATCCTGTTAGCGAAACTGCGTTTAAATCTCTTTTAAATTGAACCGTTTTCATCTTAATGTTTTTTTTGTTTTTTTTTTAAGATCGAGGTGCTGAATAAATATCTCTTCCTGACGTCCAAGCCGATGATTTACCTGGTGAATCTCTCTGAGAAAGATTACATCAGGAAAAAGAACAAATGGTGAGTCGTGGCGTTTTAGGACGCTTTCGCATAACGCTGCTGGATTCAAACTTAAGATCCAAGTGAGTCGTTCACTCGCTTGTGTTTCGACACCGAATTGACTCGCGTGCAGGAAGTGAATCGAACGCGCCACGGATCTTTTGTGTAGCCGTGTGCCGCTGAACTGAAATGCAAACTGTCCTGTACAGAGATGTAGCGCTACAGAAACACCGCGTGTCCAGGAGATTAGATTAGATTAGATTTTTAGATGTACAGAAAGATGATGTGGCTTCCTTCTGGGTTATTAGTAAACCTGTCTGGGTAATGACTGAAAAAGTCTTACAAGGACATTTTCTTTCGCTTTTTTTTTTTTTTTTTGTGCAACCAAAGTACATATTTGCACTTATTCAGACTCAGGACTGACTCGGTTATGAAAGCCCCATTAGACTGTACACACAGTAGCCCCATGTAGCACAGCTTAATACATACACCTTTCTTTGTATATCAGTAGTTTGTTTTAATACAAATAAATACGTTTATATAAATATTGTTATATTATTATAGCGTTATCAGGTGAAGTAATCACAGTGTCTTTCTCCGAAGGCTGGTAAAGATTAAGGAGTGGGTAGACGCACACGACCCCGGTGCTCTCGTCATCCCCTTCAGCGGAGGTTTCGAGAGCAGATACCAGGACATGAGCGATGAGGAGAAACAGCAGTTCTGCAAGGAAAATAAAACCCAGAGGTCAGATTTTTAAGATTTCACACACAACTTTTTTCCTTTTTCTTTTCCTAGCAGTAACGTTTTTTTTTTCTTTTCATTTAGAAGGTTTAGTAACGGTGTTACGGAGGACGGTGACATTTTACGGCGATTTTAATGAAAATTACAGCCGTTATTAAAGCGAATAATAAGCAGGTTAATATTTCAGACAGTTCTTCGGGTGACCATCAAGCTGAACCGCCAGCACCAAATTTGTGACACTTTACACACCTGCAAACTAGTCGCTTTTCGGCGAAATTCAACGTTTTTAATCAAAATATGTCATTTGTGTGAATCGTGTAGATCCGAAGAGTTTTTAGTTTTGGGGGGTGGGGTCGGGTGAGGGCTTCTTTCAGCTGCGTCTGAAACCGCTCTCTTCCATCCAATAATTAGGCGAAGTAGTGCTTAGGCGACGGTTTAGGACGCAGCGTAGTATACCGTCTATCAAGCTGATGCCTGGCGTCTCTACTTCTAATGACTTTTTATGGCGGATGGCAAACCAACTTTTGGTGCATTCACCGCCACCAACTGGACTGGAGTGTGAAGCACTAGTAAGCAGATGACGCCTCGCGTCTCAATCATCCTCGCGTCTTTTGACCAATCAGCATTCAGAAGCAAGATAAGGCAATCACATATTTCATCCCTCACTTCAAGCCGCAGAGGATGAACAAAAAGCAATAAAGAGACACATCGCTAAACAACAAAAACGGGCACTTGAAAGGCTTGTGGAGGCCAAAAGACAAAAGCAATAGCAATATTTGTGTTCATCAATTTATTAAGGTTCCAAGGCACTCAAATTGTACAGAGAAAAATTATTTCCAAGAAATTTTGGTAAAAATAGGATTAATAAAGGTGCTTTTTTCACGTGAAGCAAATGTTGTCTTTTTCCCTTTATGTTCTTGTCAGAGTGCTTCATTTTAAGTTCTCAATTTTTCTTCAGCGGGTGGGGGTGGGGGGGATTTCGAACCTTGTCACCTTTTTCACCTCTTGTGAGTTTTAAATCTGCGAGGTTTTTTTTTTTTTTCCTTCACAGAATACTGAATACTTTTATGAATATAATCCGTCTATACAGATAAGTGTCATAAGTAAAATAACACGATATGAACATAATCCGTGTTAATAAATCACAGACGTTCCGGTTTATTAGATTACAATTTAGATGTGCACAGTACCAGAAATAAAACTCAAAGGTTTCTTATTTTAAATGTTCCCACTTGGTTAATGTAGCTAATTGAAAACATGTTCATGCTTTAGCGTGTTGACCAAGATCATAAAGAGCGGCTACGCAGCACTGCAGCTGGAGTATTTCTTTACTGCGGGACCTGATGAAGTACGCGCATGGACCATCAGGGTAACTACAAACACACACACACACTTACAAACAAATACAATGTGTGTGTGGAAACATCTGGGCTCTGTTTGTTGTCAAGATGATCACCTTGATTGTTATTATCCAACCCTACATCATGGGCCGGTGGTATATTTGTTTGAGTCCCGTGTGTGTTGTGTGCTTTTCTAACCAACAGAAAGGCACCAAGGCTCCACAGGCGGCTGGTAAGATCCACACAGACTTCGAGAAGGGCTTCATTATGGCTGAGGTCATGAAGTTTTCGGATTTTAAAGAGGAAGGCAGCGAGCCTGCTGTTAAGGTCAGATCAGCTGCTTCTTTAATTTTATTTTATTTTTTAGTTTAATGTCTTAGAACCGTTATCACCTTTTATAGCTGTGAGGATCTGAAAGATGTCTAGAAGATAGAAAAGAGGTTGTTACACGTTATTAGAACATTTAAATGACATTTCTTTATCCACATCATTTTAACGGTGCAGACTTTTTTTGCACCCAAATGTTTTTGTTTTATATATATATATATATATAATACGAGATGTATGTATTAAAACTTATATTTGTGTCATCATTGATTTCTGGACAGGCTGCAGGAAAGTACAGACAGCAAGGAAGGAACTATGTGGTGGAGGATGGAGACATCATCTTCTTCAAATTCAACACACCCAATCAGCCGAAGAAGAAATGATGTCATTTTTAAGCCTGTCAGAGACTGGCTGGACTGTACCATGTGGAATGGGGGGTGAGAGTTGTGTTGCAGATGTGAGGAATTACCCATGAGGTTCATTCACGTTTGGCTTTGGAACATTCAGTTCATCCACCCACACACACACTATCTTACTGTGTGTGTGTGTTTTTTTTTGCCATTTATTTCAGCCTCTTGTCTGATATCTGAGGTTTATTTTACGGCTTCACAATAAAATGCTGCATATCACACAGCAGAAGCAGACACCCAAAGCTTAATAAACACAATTCTCCAGACCGGAACTGCGTTGCTAATTTTATTTCTTGAATAAAACTGATCCATACTGCATCATGTCAGATTTTACTTCTTCGCTGAGTCCTCACTAATCAACGGTGTTGCATGGCACGGCAGCGTCACATACAAAGCCAGGAGATGATGTCCTTTTGGAATCTGTTTCCCCTCAAACACACACACGTCTCACATGTGTCACAGCATTAAGATTTCAATTCTTAATTAAATTATATCCTCAAATATGGACATATAATGCAGATAACTAGAGTGCAGGACACCAGAGTGAATGAAGAATAGAATAAGTGAATAAATAGACAAACGCTCCTTCTGAGAGTCTATAAAGCCGTTATTATAGTTATATAGTGTGGACACATCCGGGTCCTGCGTCTATAAAGCGGTTATTATAGTTATATAGTGTGGACACATCCGGGTCCTGCGTCTATAAAGCGGTTATTATAGTTATATAGTGTGGACACATCCGGGTCCTGCGTCTATAAAGCGGTTATTATAGTTATATAGTGTGGACACATCCGGGTCCTGCGTCTATAAAGCGGTTATTATAGTTATATAGTGTGGACACATCCGGGTCCTGCGTCTATAAAGCGGTTATTATAGTTATATAGTGTGGACACATCCGGGTCCTGCGTCTATAAAGCCGTTATTATAGTTATATAGTGTGGACACATCCGGGTCCTGCGTCTATAAAGCGGTTATTATAGTTATATAGTGTGGACACATCCGGGTCCTGCGTCTATAAAGCCGTTATTATAGTTATATAGTGTGGACACATCCGGGTCCTGCGTCTATAAAGCGGTTATTATAGTTATATAGTGTGGACACATCCGGGTCCTGCATCTATAAAGCAGTTATTATAGTTATATAGTGTGGACACATCCGGGTCCTGCGTCTATAAAGCAGTTATTATAGTGTGGACACATCCGGGTCCTGCATCTATAAAGCAGTTATTATAGTTATATAGTGTGGACACATCCGGGTCCTGCGTCTATAAAGCGGTTATTATAGTTATATAGTGTGGACACATCCGGGTCCTGCGTCTATAAAGCCGTTATTATAGTTATATAGTGTGGACACATCCGGGTCCTGCGTCTATAAAGCAGTTATTATAGTTATAGTGTGGACGCATCAGGGTCCTGCGTCTATAAAGCAGTTATTATAGTGTGGACGCATCCGGGTCCTGCATCTATAAAGCGGTTATTATAGTTATATAGTGTGGACACATCCGGGTCCTGCGTCTATAAAGCAGTTATTATAGTGTGGACACATCCGGGTCCTGCGTCTATAAAGCAGTTATTATAGTGTGGACACATCCGGGTCCTGCGTCTATAAAGCCGTTATTATAGTTATATAGTGTGGACACATCCGGGTCCTGCGTCTATAAAGCCGTTATTATAGTTACATAGTGTGGACACATCCGGGTCCTGCGTCTATAAAGCCGTTATTATAGTTATATAGTGTGGACACATCCGGGTCCTGCGTCTATAAAGCCGTTATTATAGTTACATAGTGTGGACACATCCGGGTCCTGCGTCTATAAAGCCGTTATTATAGTTATATAGTGTGGACACATCCGGGTCCTGCGTCTATAAAGCAGTTATTATAGTTATAGTGTGGACGCATCAGGGTCCTGCGTCTATAAAGCAGTTATTATAGTGTGGACGCATCCGGGTCCTGCATCTATAAAGCGGTTATTATAGTGTGGACGCATCCGGGTCCTGCATCTATAAAGCGGTTATTATAGTTATATAGTGTGGACACATCCGGGTCCTGCGTCTATAAAGCAGTTATTATAGTGTGGACACATCCGGGTCCTGCATCTATAAAGCAGTTATTATAGTTATATAGTGTGGACACATCCGGGTCCTGCAGCTGTTTCCGGAAACTAGTTTGTTTACACGAGAGAAAACTGACACTGTATGTTTGCGGCTCTGTTACTGTTGACTTCACAGAGATTTAAGGTGTAAAACTCGACTGTTTGAATCGCACAGGGCTCCTGAAATGACTCCCGAGACCAACTTTTTTCACACACAGACATTTTCTGGCTGCGTCCCAAACCACATAAAAGTACGCCATGGTGTTAGTGACGGATTTAAACACCAATATGTTGTCTTTATATTTTATATATATATATATATATATATCCTTGTTATGACTGAAAGACGTGATTAAATATATGAACATTTCTGTCATTGGAAAATGTATAAAAAACCGTCGAACCGCCGTTTGTGTGTGTATTTGGGTAGAAAAAACCCAAACAAACAGGAAACGCTCCTGGCGTCGATTTGACTGACGTGTGCGCCCGACCAATCAGAGGCGTTTGAGTCGAATCGTGCAGCAAATCGTTTCAAAACTAGAATGAAAAAGAAGGCGGGACTTCCTCTACGTGAAGCGACTTCCACAGCCCGAGCTCAGAAGCCCCACCTTTTGCGTTTCCCGCACCGTCAATCAAAATAGGGAAAAAAAAAAAAAAAAGAAAAGAAAAAAAAAATCGAGGCGAATCTCCGATCACAGCCCGCCTTTGATTAAAACAACCATGTTTGGAGTTTAAATGAACAGATAACCTTGTTTTTTTTAGCCTTCCGCGCTATGACTGGTACGTAACACTTAACCGATCGAAGCTCAGCACCGCCGGTGAGTTTGGAGCAACATTTAGCTCAGTTAGCTTAGCTTAGCTTAGCTTAGCCAAAGTCTTTAATCTCTCCCCCCGTCAGCGGCTAAGCTAACACGTAGCTAAGGCTAATGAGTTAGCCTGACTTTAACAAAGTAAAACAGTTGATTCGAGCGGGAGAAAGTGACCGAGTGTTGAGGAGTAAAAAGCCGAGCTCGATGTGTTTTGTAGTCGGAGAACAAAAAAAGTCCTTGTTATTATTTATTTTATTAGGTGAAGTGAAATTACATTTCGCTGTGTTTGTTGTTCTCTCACTGTTTTCTCTGCAGCCCCAGAACAGCCAGTGAAGCAGCAGGAAATGGCTGCCTTGGACGCGGACGGCGGTCAGAGCGACTTTCTGCAGCCTGCCGCAGAAGCCGCCGCCGCCTCGGACACGGTATGTGCCTGAGCTCCGGTGCTCTTCTTCAACGTGTTAATGAATCGCTGAGGGGGGAAATATAAGCGCTCGGGAAGCAGAAAGTCAAACCCGCTTCCCGTGAGCCTTCGGTCTGTACGGCCACCCACTTTCTTAGGCTTTATAAACCCGCCCATTGTGGGTCGGACAGTCTCGGCACACCGGCGCTTTACCCCGCTGTCACCTGCACTGCTCGGGCCGGATAGGTCACCCTCACTTCTGTCTGTCTGTCTGTCTGTCTGTCTGTCTGTCTCTCTCTCTCTCTCTCTCTCTCTCTCTCTCTCTGTGTGTGTGTGTGTGTGTGTGTGTCTGTCTGTCTCTCTGTTTGTCTCGCACCCTCTGTCTGTCTTTCTCTGTCTCTCTCTCTCTGTCTTTCCCTGTCTCTCTCTCTCTGTCTGTCTCTTTCTCTCTTTCTCTCTTTCTCTCTCTCTCTCTCTCTCTCTCTCTCTCTCTCTCTCTCTCTCTGTGTGTGTGTTTGTCTGTCTCTCTGTTTGTCTTGCGCTCTCTCTCTCTCTCTCTCTCTCTCTCTCTCTCTCTCTCTCTGTCTCTGTTTGTCTCTGTCTGTCTCTCTGTCTATCTTTACCTGTCTTTCTCTGTCTCTCTCTCTCTCTCTCTTTCTCTCTCTCTCTCTCTCTCTCTCTCTCTCTCTCTCTCTCTCTCTCTCTCTCTGTTTCTGTCTCTCTGTATCTCTCTCTCTCTGTTTCTCTGTCTGTCTTTCTGTCTGTCTCTGTTTCTCTCTGTCTGTTTGTCTCTCTCTGTGTGTGTCTCTCTCTCTGTTTCTCTGTCTGTCTCTCTGTTTGTGTCTCTCTGTCTCTCTCTCTGTCTCTCTCTCTCTCTCTCTCTCTCTCTCTGTCTCTGTTTGTCTCTGTCTGTCTCTCTGTCTATCTTTACCTGTCTGTCTCTGTCTCTCTCTCTCTCTGTTTCTGTCTCTCTGTATCTCTCTCTGTCTGTCTCTTTCTCTCTGTCTCTCTGTCTCTCTCTGTTTCTCTGTCTGTCTTTCTCTGTCTCTCTCTGTTTCTCTGTCTGTCTTTCTCTGTCTGTCTCTGTTTCTCTCTGTCTGTTTGTCTCTCTCTGTCTGTGTGTGTCTCTCTCTCTCACTCTGTCTCTCTGTCTGTTTGTGTCTCTCTGTTTGTGTCTCTCTCTCTGTCTGTCTGTCTCTCTCTGTCTCTGTCTGTCTGTCTCTCTCTCTCTCTCTCTCTCTCACACACACACACGCTTTTAATGATCAGTCTCTGTTGATGGAAATCATATTCCAGTTCTTTAATCTTATTCATGAGAATCCGTGCTGATATTGTTTTAACACTTACACATTATATTTACATGTTCCATTTATACATCCGTATTACATTTAGCTGACAAAGCACAACGAAGCCTGTGATGTTTACACAAAATTAGGTTTTTGTTAGTCATACTGTGATGTGAAGCACTGAGACCTGTCGATACATCAAACACTCAGAGAAGCGCATCATGATTTTTGTAATATTGACATTTTAATATTTTACTTTTTTACTATAATCCTGGTCATGAGCAAATACCATAAAACATGCTTAAAAAAAAACAAGGAAGGATTATATTATGGAAATATGATTGCAGTGAAAACAGTTTGACCAAACGATGAACGTTTCAACATTTTTCAAAATCCAAAGTATTCAACAAGATAAAATCATTATATTTGGATGGATGGATGGATATTTTTTACTAAAAAGAATCGTGGTTGTTACTCATCGTAGTGGGTAATAACGGATTTATATGACTCTTCGAGACAACTTTAATGGTTTTGTTTTCAAAAGGCCCATTACTAAAGAAGCCGAAATGAAAAAGTGAACTTTGCTTGTGTTCCACTAAGCACACGTAGTAATGCCAGAAAATCACCTGAGCGTGAAGAACATGGAGCTGAAAAGAAACAATCTTTTTATTCGGTTGGTTTACGTATTCTCAAAGAAACGCATCATGATGTAAATATATTGCTGTGTTAATATGTGATGTCGTCCGGCCGTAACGAGCGAAGCAGGGAGTCGAGCGGTAATTTCTCTACATAAATATAAACAGTTCTAGTTGTTAAGTCGTTTTCAAATGAGTTTTTGATGATTTACCATTAACTCATGATGAGTTTATAATTCTCCAATCTAAACACACACACACACACACACACACACACACACACACATCATTGTACCCTAAGTGACCATTTCAACCGTTGTGCCTGTGGGTCTTTGAACCTTTGCAGTCATTGTGAGTGAATGTTTGCATAAACGTCTACATGTAGCATAAGCGTGTTCACTAGGGGGCAGTGTGGCACACACTAAGCAGAACTAAGCTCTGTTCCAGGTATTTCTTTCCATGCCCTGTTCCCATGCACCGGTTTGTACATGTTTAATACGTGTGCTCAGAATTACACTCCTCTGTTTTGTGTTTGTTTTTAGGATGTGATTATTAAGGGCTCTACTTAATAGTTACTGATGTAACTCATTACTACTGCTTTCACTTCTCTTCCAAAACAGACGACAGACCTCGCGTCCATCCAGCCTGACCGCTGGGAGGTGCTCACCCCTGTTTCCACGGGTAAAGAGGACTCTGGTGTAGTACACTTACCCGGTGGGGGGATTGTGGGCACTAATGGGCAGTTTGTAGTGCCACTGCAGACAGTATCAGGGCAGAGCCAGCCTGTTTTTGTCACTGCCGGGACAGACGGTGTCAGTGCCAACGGCATCCAGTACCAGGTCATCCCGCAGCTCCAGAGCACAGATGCGTCTTCACTAGGTTACACTACATCCACAGCTGATGGTGCCACGCTGGGTACGGACATCGCCATACTGCCTGACGGAACACAAGGCATCCATGCTGCAACTAATGCCAACGATTTGCATGGTTTGCTGACGCAGACCGGACACGTGCAGCAGATCCAAAGCGTCTCATTGGCAGGAAGTGGGTTTGCAGGTCAGGGCCAAGTGGTGGCTAACATGCCAGTCGGATTGCCTGGGAACATCACGTTTGTGCCGCTTAACAGCCTGAGCAACGCTGACTTGGAATCTCTGGGCCTGGCTGGAGCTCAAACCATCGCTACAGGCATTACAGCTGAGGGTCAGCTCATTATGACTAGTGACAGCACGGTCCAAAGCACCTTGGATAAAACCAACAACGGCAACAACACATTCGTTCCACCAACATCGACCTCAGCTTCCATCACCACATCGCTGCCTGAGACGATAGACGGCACAGGGGTTCTGACCCAAGCTACTGCTGTTTCGGCTGGCCAGCAAGATCCGTCCTTCGTCCAGCAGAACCACGTGCCTACCTCCATGCCTGCTAGTGTGCCTGCAAACACAGAGCCAGTGGTGCAGCTGGTGCCTGCGCAGACGTCAGAAGGTGCGGCGCAGACGCTACAAAGCGTTCAGCTGCTCAACGCCGGCACTTTCCTAATCCAGGCGCAGACGGTCTCCCCTACGGGCCAGATCCAGTGGCAGACTTTCCAGGTGCAGGGTGTGCAGAACCTACAAAACCTGCAGATACATGGTGCTGGTGGAATGGCATCGCCACAGATCACTATCGCCCCTGTGCAGACTCTGTCTCTCGGGCAGCATGGAACAAATCTGCCTGCTGGACACATCCCTAACCTGCAGACAGTCACGGTCAACTCCATCTCGCAGGCAGAGCATACAATGGAGAGTACACACACAGGTATACACACACATACACTGCATTTTTTTTTGTTGCTATTTGGATTGTTGTCTTGTTTGTTTATTTATTTATTTATTTATTTTACATGGTTGAAGTTAATTTTTTTGGATTTTTTGGAAGCCCTTATTGTAGCACGGCTTTGTAACTTTAGTCTTTCCAATCTTAGAAAAAATCCTTTTAAATTCCTTATAAATTCAAATTATATTTCGCACGAATTTGTTAATCAACATTAATATATTTTAAACTTTTATTTAAATATTAACAGCTTTTTTCCATAAGCACATCGGTAGGATTAATTAATTAATTAATTTTTTACATTCATCCCATTCTTATACACGGACAAGCCATGAAATATTTTTTTGAGAGAATTAAATTTTTTTTTTTTTTTTTTTTTATGAACGTTTTTATTCATCATAACAAGCCGTTTCTAGCTTACCTACACGTCTGGATTCGCTCCTTCTGCGATTCTGCGTTTTGCCGAACGTTCAGTTTGTACGTTTTCTTCACAAACTTTTTGGTACTCAGATCTTCTTATTCCTCAGACATTCATATCAAGGAGGAACCGGACTCGGACGATTGGCCGCTAACCGGAGACTCCACCCTGAACACCAGCGACTTGTCGCACCTCCGTGTACGAATGCTAGACGAGGAGTCTGAGGGGATGGGACAGGAGGGGAAGAGGCTCAGAAGAGTTGCTTGTACTTGCCCTAATTGCAAGGAGGCAGGGGGGAGGTGAGACATAGACATTTAGAGGAAAGCAATTTCTCACCATTACTCAGCATAACGATGTGTAATAGACCTCAGGATTCATTTTGTGTCGTGATTCAGCAAGTTCAGAAACAATGCGTTCTTTAGTTTAAAACCATGAAGTCTACAGAAAGACGCTTCTTCCTGTAATGATGTTTTGAGTGAATCACACACGAATACGTTTGATAGTCATATTTTGAACAGTAGCTTCATTGTTTTGTGTTTGTGTGTGTGTGTGTAGAGGCTCAGGCATGGGCAAGAAAAAGCAGCACATTTGCCACATCCCCGGCTGTGGGAAGGTGTACGGTAAAACGTCTCACCTGCGTGCTCACCTGCGCTGGCACTCGGGTGAGAGGCCCTTCATCTGCTCCTGGAGTTATTGCGGAAAGAGATTCACACGCAGCGATGAGCTTCAGCGCCACCGCAGGACACATACAGGTACTGCACACACACACACAACCGTATGATGGTTAAAAGGTGAATTCTCGATCGTGATTGGTCAGAAACGGTCGATTATTTCAAAACGTAATTGAAAATTATAACAGTTCCCGATTTCTAACAGTTATCTTTTCTACAGTAAAGGTTGTTTTTAAAACAATGTTCTTTAGCAAAGAAAACTTGATATTTACAGATTATGGAAGATGCATAAGTCTTCCTTGTCAGTGTGTTTGTAGCAGTCAGTATGTTGTTTTTTTTTTTTTTTTCTGCTGTGAAGTCTTCAGTTTATGACAAGCTACTTTTTTTTCATTTTTATATTATATAGTACGTTTTATATATATATATATATATATATATATATATATATATATATATATATATATATATATATATATATATATATATATATACTTTGAGAAAGGAAACAAGGAATTGTGGAGAGGGAATGACTATTTGTAGGTGGTCTAAGTTTCTTAAGCCCTATTCGGACGGGATTAGTTTTACGTGGGGACGTGGAGTAATGCAATTTTACCTCAGGACGTCTGTAATATTAATTGGCCAATTCGCACGGGACAAGACATCTCAGTAAAACTAGCAGAAGTGGGAGGGGTAACTTGCTTTACGCGCCACAGTAACCTCCTTGTCGTCGTGTGCGTATGACGGTGCTTCCTGTTATCACGTGCGTAAACAGACAACATGGCGCCTCCATGCTTGCAAAACGCGCCAAAAACTACTTTTAAACAGGAAATGACGGAATTTTAACCGTACATATTTACAGCGGGTCTATTCGGACGGGATTAGTATTACATGAGGTCATTTATCCAGACCTTTTTACAGAAGGTAAAAGTCGCCGTAATCTTTACTGACATTGTCCGTAATGATTACCGAGATGGCACATTCGGACGGGACTAAAATCACAGAGAAGCTCTGGTAGTAATTACTTTACCCCCACGTCCCCACGTAAAACTAATCCCATCCGAATAGGGCTTTAGTCATTGTTCCAAATTAAATTGCTCCATTAAACATGAACGTGTTCCATGGGTCCATGGGTCGGGCTTGAGATCGATTCATCAGTTGCACGGACGTGTGTTTTTATAAACAGTTATACAGTTTTTATATGTCGTTAATCTGCTGTGTCTTTTTATCCACAGGAGAGAAGAAGTTTGTGTGTCCACAGTGCTCAAAGCGCTTCATGCGCAGTGACCATTTGGCCAAACATATTAAAACTCATCTAAACAAAAAAGGGCTAAACTCGGCCCCCGGAGCAGGGCAGTCCGAGGCCATCGCCCCTCAGGACAGCATCATCACCGGGGGCGGAGCTACACTCATTCTGACCAACCTGCCTCAGGGTGGCACTCAAGACCACCTCTCAAACTCTGACCTCCCGCTTCAGCTGGTCACTGTGTCTGCCAATGAGGTCATGGAGTGACCAGAAAGAAAGAAAAAAACCCCACACACTTTCACAGCTGGCTTTTCATGATCAATTTTTATATATATGATAAATATAAATATATATATATGAATATATATTTTAAAAAATGAATTATTGATTTATGCTCTGTAGCAGTCTTTTTTTGTACAAACGGGACGGGACGGGACGGGACGGGGGGTGGGGGTGGGGCAGGGACATTAAATGTTGTGTGGGTATACACACACACACACACACACACACACACACACACACACACGTATACAAGCATATACAGTATATACGAATACACACTAACACAGAAATGCCTTATTTTGTATCATATCGTACTCTGTATTATATGATGCTGGACTTGCATGGATTTTTACTTTTTGATCAAATTGTTCAGGGGATGATAACGAGTGTGTCTGTGAAAGAACATGGTACAGTGAGCTGTGTGTGTGTGTGTGAGAGAGAGAAATAAAGAGTAATATTTTATGAATTTGGACATCGTGCTGGGGGACGCGACACCCTCAGTAGGGAGAGATGCGCCTTCACCCCTCTCTCGCCCTCTCTCTCTCTCTCTCTCGTCTGGCCTTGGTCCAAACACATCTCCAGTCTTTCATCATGCATTTCACTATTGTGTATCGGCCCTGTGTTTCTCTCACACCCTTTGTATAATGATCGGAGGATTTTTAATTTTATTTTTATTTTTATTTCTGAGTTTTATTCTAGCGTCCTTATGCAACTCGGCCGACAACGTCACTCGTGTAATACTATTTTAATAGTTGTTTTTTGTTCTCTATATTCATGATGTTTTCTTCCTTGTTGTTTCTTCCTTGTTGTTTCCTTTTCATTCCCCAAGATTGTTTATAGCCATCGTTTATTTTAGTATATAACTGATTCTGTTGTATCATGGACTTTCAGATTCATTACTTTTTAAATATGTAATGTTTTATGTTACTTTTATACTTTTTTTTTTTCTTTTTTCTTTTTTTTTTTTTTTTTGAAATGGAATACAATTAAAGTCCAAATACTTCCTATTGTGTTGGTGCTTAAAGTTTATTGACTACTATAGGTGCACGTGTGTGTGTGTGTGTGTGTGTGTGTGTGTGTGTGTGTGTGTGTGTGTGTGTGTGTGTGTGTGTGTGTGTGTGTGTGTGTGTGTGTGTGTGTGTGTGTGTGCGTGCGTGTGGGTGTGTTTCAACAAAGCCAGTTCTTTTTAATAAGAAATTATTTTGGCACCTACAGTCATGATAAAGAATAAACCAGTGTGGTTATAAGAACAAATAACTGACACAATGGTACGTTAGGAGTTATTTTTTCACACTTAAGTGTCATTTATTTACAAGCGCTTCCATCTATTTAGTAATGAACAGCATGTAAGTTTTATCCATTTAAAAACGTTAATAACTTTATAACAATAAAATGTCCTGTTCTTGCTTGTAAACGGTTATAAACCGTTTACTCTATCTATCTATCTATCTATCTATCTATCTATCTATCTATCTGTCTGTCTGTCTGTCTGTCTGTCTGTCTGTCAATATCTATCTATCTATCTATCTATCTGTCTGTCTGTCTGTCTGTCTGTCTGTCTGTCTGTCTGTCTCTATCTGTCTGTCTGTCTATCTATCTATCTATCTATCTATCTATCTGTCTGTCTGTCTGTCTGTCTGTCTCTGTCTGTCTGTCTGTCTGTCTATCTATCTATCTATCTATCTATCTATCTATCTGTCTGTCTGTCTGTCTGTCTGTCTGTCTGTCTGTCTGTCTGTCTGTCTGTCTGTCTGTCTGTCTGTGTCTGTATCTATCTATCTATCTATCTATCTATCTATCTATCTATCTATCTGTCTGTCTGTCTGTCTGTCTGTCTGTCTGTCTGTCAATATCTATCTATCTGTCTGTCTGTCTGTCTCTATCTATCTATCTATCTATCTATCTATCTATCTATCTATCTATCTATCTGTCTGTCTGTCTGTCTGTCTGTCAATATCTATCTATCTATCTATCTATCTATCTATCTATCTATCTATCTATCTATCTGTCTGTCTGTCTGTCTGTCTGTCAATATCTATCTATCTATCTATCTATCTATCTATCTATCTATCTATCTATCTATCTGTCTGTCTGTCTGTCTGTCTGTCTGTCAATATCTATCTATCTATCTATCTATCTATCTATCTATCTATCTGTCTGTCTGTCTGTCTGTCAATATCTATCTATCTATCTATCTATCTATCTATCTATCTATCTATCTATCTATCTGTCTGTCTGTCTGTCTGTCTGTCTGTCTGTCAATATCTATCTATCTATCTATCTATCTATCTATCTATCTATCTATCTATCTATCTATCTATCTGTCTGTCTGTCTGTCTGTCTGTCAATATCTATCTATCTATCTATCTATCTATCTATCTATCTATCTATCTATCTATCTGTCTGTCTGTCTGTCTGTCTGTCAATATCTATCTATCTATCTATCTATCTATCTATCTATCTATCTATCTATCTATCTATCTGTCTGTCTGTCTGTCTGTCTGTCTGTCTATCTGTCTGTCTGTCTGTCTGTCTGTCTGTCTCTATCTATCTATCTATCTATCTATCTATCTATCTATCTATCTATCTATCCCATGTTAAGTCAAAAACTTTATAAATCTTGATCTAATTAACAAACAGATCCTCAGATATGCGAGTCGACTCATTTCATTGTTCACTTTAAAGAGCCGACACGTAGCCACATGTTTATTTATTTAATTTATCCAGGTAAAAAAGGTTAAATTTATTTGTTTAGCTACAGGCTAATGTAAACGCTCTGTCACATTATGACGCTCTGTCGCATTATGAGCGTTTGCTCGATGTGGAACATTTATGTTTTTTTATGGGGTTAAGGCGAATTAACACACATTATACGGTGTTAATATCATATCAGAAATCCCGTTAGCTCATTACGGGTTCCTTTCTAACTTTACCTTTGAAAATTCATTCACACGATTCTCCTCTCAATATTTACCGAAATGGTAAAGAAGCGACTGGTCATTATTCATCAAAACTAAAAGTCTTTTATAGTAAATACTTTATGTTGATATTTCATCCGCCTTTGGGTTTTATTTTCTTTCTTCTCATCTCATTCCCTAGGTAGCAACAATCAACAGCCCAGGACCTCATGTATATTTCATAACGTCTGAATAGGGCCAGAGTCTGTAAATATGTGATGTATAATTTAATTACATGTATAGAAAATTACTTTTTAATTCTCCAGAGGTTATTTCAGCATCTCTATGTAAGTTGTCTTTAGGTTCACCTTTCGTTTAAGGATGTATGAGGAGAGATGAGTCGCTGTGTGTGGTGCTTATATGATACTTAGGATGCTCAAGTTTCTCAGGTTTCATTGGCAGCGACACAAACACACACAAGCAGACACACGAAGCCTGTCTGTCGTCCGTCACCGTGGTGACCTGACCTTTCGCCAGGGGTTCGATTTCCACTCAGTGAGCACGCACACGCTCATCCTTAACATAAACTGCAGGACAGCGTCTGCGTCTATCAAAAGTGGACATAGGTACATTATTTACAAAGCTTCTTCTAAGAAGCATTTCATCTTTGCGTACTTCTTTTCCTTTCTCTCAGCATGACGGAGGGAGGTGTTCGTGTACCGTCCGGGCAGCTGAAAGTCAGCGCTCTCTCTGATGAACGAGTGGACTTCGTGAGGGAGCAGGTTTTCACGGCTCTGCGGCTGAAGACGGACAAATGGAACCGCTTCATTGGAGCAGAGGAGAACCAGAAGGGCTTGCTTGACTTTCTAGATCACGGCTTGGGCGATCGTCTCATTTTGTTCACTGGGCCTGGAGGGACGCTGCACGTAGGAGATGAACAGGTGACAGCATCTCTGCTGATAAAAATAAATACATATACAGTACATAGAGAAGATCGACAGTTTGGGTTTTGTGTTTCTTCTCTGTGTGCTGGAAGCAGCTTTGAAGGCCATAATATAGTACACTATGTACTTCATATGTAGATGTTGATGTAATAGATCATGCACAAAAACCCTCACTTTGCTTTAAGGTCAAAACAGACCCTCTGTTTATTTCTGTAAAATCATACCCAGATGTTCATGTCCTGGATGCTGACATAAACTCTTGGTGTTGAAATAAGTCGCTGCTTATTTCCGGTGCTTTCACATCTGAAAGCGCTACGCCTATGTTCTCGCCCCAAAAGAGCTCATCTCCATGGAAGACCAAGCTGCTGTGTTTGATAAAGAAATCCGGACGTGTCGTTCCCAGAAGCTCTTTCCGTTCCCAGCTGTGGCTCAGCGAAGTGCCGGCACAACCCCTGGACCACGCGCCCGTCCTCGTCGGCCAGGTACGTTTACTCTCAGACGTGGTCTTTGAAATAACTGAATAAAATAAAATGCACTGATTATTATGGAAGCACAATGGAATTCTGTTTGCATTCCTCTTTCTTGAAATAATACGTATAAATATCCTTCAATTACTTAATTATAAATGCCTCTAATATGTATCTTCTCCTAAACATTACTAAAGTTTTTTCTTTTTTTGTTATTATTATTTTATTTCTTATACAGTTACAAATTGGTAGTAGTAATGATGCATCTTAAGTGAAGTGACGTGACATACGGCTAAGTACGGTGACCCGTACTCAGAATTCGTTCTCTGCATTTAACCCATCCAAAGTGCACACACACAGCAGTGAACACACACACACACACACACCATGAACACACACCCGGAGCAGTGGGCAGCCATTTTATGCTGCAGCGCCCGGGGAGCAGTTGGGGGATTCGGTGCCTTGCTCAAGTGCACCTCAGTCGTGGTCGGCCCGAGACTCGGACCCACAACCTTCCGGTTACGAGTCAGACTCTCTAACCACGACTGCCCCATACTCTCTGACTCTCTGACCACTACTGCCCCAGTCAAGTAGCCGTAATCTTTCTTTAGTTTCTAGCTATAAATAAAGATTGCAGCTTAGAAGCTCCAGTGTGAAAATAAAGCTTTTCTTTATTAGTTTAGCTAAGCTCAGCCAGGCTGGCATTGGATTATGGAACGTCTTGCACAGTTGTTTGTGTATTTGGATGTGGTTAAGTTTCAAACCTGGCTTCACATGATTTTGGCATTGGTGTGTGTGTGTGTGTGTATGTGTGTGTGTGAAGGTTCTTCTTTTAGTCCTGGGAAACCGTTTGAATCAGACAGGCTGGCCTCGAGTGTTGGGCCAGGACATACGCAAGCATCTGGAGCAGCTGCGCAGCCGAGCAGTCACACTGCAAGGTCGTGCTCAGGGGCGAACGCTGCTTCCTCTGCCTCTGAGTGTGGACAGGAGAGATGAGCAGCAGCTCAGGTTTGTGTGTATCACAATTTTTCCGATGTCATTAGAACGAAACCACCGAGCTGATATTAGATGGAAGAAAGTCCTGCGGTCGAAAATTACACTGATACAGAGCCAGAGCTCTGCACTGGAAAGTCAGAAATTCCAAATGGAGGATGTTGTGCTTTACTGTTTCTTGGTAACATGACAAGCCGCTTTATTTTTTGTCTTGTTAAGTTCACGAGACAGGAATAAGAGAGAGACTGATGAGGGAACAATTTTTATAGCTGCTATGATGTAAGTGTTGTAAGTGATAACATGAACCGATGTTCTATAACATTAAACATAAGTATAAATGGGTAAAATGTGTGATGTACAAGTATGATGTTTTTTAATTAGTAAAGAAACTGTAGGGGTCACGGTGGCTTAGTGGTTAGCACGTTCGCCTCACACCTCCAGGGTCGGGGTTCGATTCCCGCCTCCACCTTGTGTGTGTGGAGTTTGCATGTTCTCCCTGTGCCTCGGGGGTTTCCTCCGGGTACTCCGGTTTCCTCCCCCGGTCGAAAGACATGCATGGTAGGTTGATTGGCATCTCTGGAAAATTGTCTGTAGTGTGTGATTGCGTGAGTGAATGAGAGTGTGTGTGTGCCCTGCGATGGGTTGGCACTCCGTCCAGGGTGTATCCTGCCTTGATGCCCGATGACGCCTGAGATAGGCACAGGCTCCCCGTGACCCGAGGTAGTTCGGATAAGCGGTATAAGATGAATGAATGAATGAAGAAACTGTAACCTGTGGCAAATTGCTGTGGTGCAAGAAGAATAATACACTTCTGAGGTGGTAGTTTTACCTGATAAAATGAAAAGGCAAGTGATCTTAAGAAGAGTGCGTGTGTGTGTGTGTGTGTGTGTGTGTGTGTGTGTAGCTCTGATTTGTGTCTGATAGATCGGGCTTTGCTGTATGCTATTGAGACCATGGTGATAGAGTGGAGTCAGCAAATGGGCTCTGTGCTGCAGCGAGACTCTTCCCAGCTCCTGCGTCAGGGAGACCATGTGGGCCCCACAGCGGAGCTGCAGTTCTGGGCCCATCAAAAAGAAAATCTGCAAGGAATCCAGAAACAGGTAACAAGGACAAAACATTTGCATTCAAGTGTTTTGACTTTTTCTCCAGGATTTTTTAAATGGTTCTAGCTTTCATTTAATCTTAGAACTTTTGCTGTTCTCCATCTGTCACTAAAGAGTTCTTTGTACTGTGTGTCTCTGTGTGTACATTTGTGTGTTTGTGTGTGTGCGTGTGCGTTTGTGTGTGTTTGTGTGTGTACATTTGTGTGTGTGTTTGTGTGTGTGCGTTTGTGTGTTTGTGTGTGCATTTGTGTGTTGGTTTTGGGTGTGTTTGTGTGTGCATTTGTGTGTTGGTTTTGGGTGTGTGTGTGTGTGCTTGTGTGTGCGCGTGAGTGTTTGTGTGTGTGCATGTGTGTGTTTGTGTGCGTGTGTGTGTGTGTGTGTTTGTGTGCATGTGTGTGTGCATGTGTGTGTTTGTGTGCGTGTGTGTGTATGTGTGCGTGTGTGTTTGTGTGTGTGTGTATGTGTGCGTGTGTGTTTGTGTGTGTGTGTGCGTGTGTGTGTGCGCGTGTGTGTTGGTTTTGTGTGTGTGTTTGTGTGCACGTGCGCGTGTGTGCATGTGTGTGTGTTTGTGTGTGTGCATTTGTGTGTTGGTTTTGTGTGTGTGTGTTTGTGTGCGTATGTGTGTGTTTGTGTGTGCGTGTGTGTGTTTTGGTTTTGTGTGTGTGCGTGCGTGTGTGTGTGCGCGCGCGTGTGTGTGTGTGTGTGTGCACGCGTGTGTGTGTGTTTGTGTGTGCGTGTGTGTGTGTTTGTGTGTGTGTGTTTGTGTGCGTGTATGTGTGTGTTTGTGTGCGTGTGTGTGTGTGTGTGTTTGTGTGCATGTGTGTGTGCATGTGTGTGTTTGTGTGCGTGTGTGTGTATGTGTGCGTGTGTGTTTGTGTGTGTGTGTATGTGTGCGTGTGTGTTTGTGTGTGTGTGTGCGTGTGTGTGTGCGCGTGTGTGTTGGTTTTGTGTGTGTGTTTGTGTGCACGTGCGCGTGTGTGCATGTGTGTGTGTTTGTGTGTGTGCATTTGTGTGTTGGTTTTGTGTGTGTGTGTTTGTGTGCGTATGTGTGTGTTTGTGTGTGCGTGTGTGTGTGTTGGTTTTGTGTGTGTGCGTGCGTGTGTGTGTGCGCGCGCGTGTGTGTGTGTGTGTGTGCACGCGTGTGTGTGTGTTTGTGTGTGCGTGTGTGTGTGTTTGTGTGTGTGTGTTTGTGTGCGTGTGTGTGTGTTTGTGTGTGCGTGTGTGTGTGTTTGTGTGTGTGTGTTTTTGTGTGTGCACACACGTGTGTGTGTGTCTGTATGAGTGCAGCTGCAAAATCCCAAAGTTAACCAAGTGCTTGAGATCCTACAAAGAATCAACAGCAGTTATTACACCTCTTTTCATGACATCATTCAAAAAGTAAACTACGGTATGCTTCAAAATTTATTTCCATCTTATACAAACATTGCTTAACATGAACTAGTGTAACTGTAGTGTTACTGTAGTGTAACTGCTCTTTTTATTGCTTGTGTGTGTGTCAGCGGTGGTGGAGTCTGAGGACGTCGACCTGCACCTGAAGCCCCTGCGAAAGCTCATTGTGGCATTTGAGGAGCGAAGCTTCACCAAACTGGAGCCTCTTTTCCCTGCTGTCTTTCACACACTCGCACTCATCTGGACACACTCTCGCTTTTACTGCTTCCCACCACGCATCGTCACACTCCTTATTGAGTTCTGCAACCTGCTCATCGACAAGGTGTGTGTGTGTGTGTGTGTGTGTGTGTGTGTGTAACTCCATTTTAATGGTACAAGATTTCAGCATTATGAAATCTCTTCCTGTTTTCTGCATTAGAGAGTGAAAGCTCATTGGACATGTGTGCACAGTACACAGCTGTTATTCTGTGATGTGTGTGTGTGTGTGTGTGTGTGTGTGTGTATGCACAGGCCATGGTGTATCTGATCCCAGAGGAGCTTTTTAAGATGGAGCTGGAGGAGGGTGTAGAGCGTGTGCAGAAGGCGCTGCAGGTTTTTAAATCGTTTAAGCAGACGTTCCAGCATTACAGAGACCGACTGAGTCCGACGGGTCCTTACGGTCAGCTGGGACTTCCTGTCAAACCCTGGGATTTTCCCTCGCAGATCATCTTCCAGCGCATTGACCTTATCAATGAGAGGCTGCTCATGATTGAGGTGTGTGATTAATATTTACTTTGTTTTCAGTGTGCTTTTGAATCAGCAGTAATTTTACTTCACGTGTTTAAGGAGTGGGGTGCACGGTGGCTTAGTGGTTCGCCTCACACCTCCAGGGTCGGGGTTCGATTCCCGCCTCCGCCTTGTGTGTGTGGAGTTTGCATGTTCTCCCCGTGCCTCGGGGGTTTCCTCCGGGTACTCCGGTTTCCTCCCCCGGTCCAAAGACATGCATGGTAGGTTGATTGGCATCTCTGGAAAATTGTCCGTAGTGTGTGAGTGTGTGAGTGAATGAGAGTGTGTGTGTGTGTGCCCTGCGATGGGTTGGCACTCCGTCCAGGGTGTATCCTGCCTTGATGCCCGATGACGCCTGAGAGAGTCACAGGCTCCCCGTGACCCGAGGTAGTTCAGATAAAGCGGTAGAAGATGAATGAATGAATGAATGAATGAATGAATGTTTAAGGAGTAAAAACCATAGATGTGATGTAATGGTTTTTTTTTAGGAGCTGTTTCTGTCAGCGTTGGACTTCCTGAAGCTGGAGCGTGTAGAGTTGGGTGGCTCCAGAGGAAAGATTCTGAGCGAGATGGTTTACAGAATGAATGACGAGTTTCATGACAGCTGGAGAATCCTCAGGGAAAGCAAATATGACCCTTTGGATTACAGTAAAGAGGTGTGTAACACACACACACTTTTAGTGAAACACACTGAAAGGCACAGAAAGCTGACATATTAATGGCTAATAATTAATAAGGATTTTTCTTCACACTGTTATGCTTTACACGTATTTTTAGGATTTTGTGCAAGATTACAAACGCATCGTGGAACAGAATCATGACTTTGACCAGCGATTAGGGACAGTGTTGAGCTTGGCCTTCCAACACTTCTCCAGCCTGGAGTCGGCCTTCAAGGTAACACACACCCGTAGTTGTGTTAGCAGTGTGATTATATATAGAGTTATAATTGCTATTAAGGAAATGGAACACTGAATTAACATCCTGTTTGTGTGTGTCTGTGTGTGTGTCTGTCTGTCTGTGTCTGTCTGTGTGTGTGCGTGTGTGTGCACGTGTGTGTGTGTGTCTGTCTGTCTGTGTGTGTGTGTCTGTCTGTGTGTGCGCGTGTGTGTGTGTGTGTCTGTCTGTGTGTGTCTGTCTGTGTGTGCGCGTGTGTGTGTGTTTGCACGTGTGTGTGTGTCTGTCTGTGTCTGTCTGTGTGTGTGCGCGCGTGTGTGTGTGTCTGTCTGTGTGTCTGTGTGTGTCGCGTGCGTGTGTGCGTCTGTCTGTGTCTGTCTGTCTGTCTGTGTGTGTCTGTCTGTGTGTGTGCGTGTGTGTCTGTGTCTGTCTGTCTGTCTGTGTGTGTCTGTCTGTGTGTGTGCGTGTGTGTGTGTGTATGTGTGTCTGTCTGTGTGTGTGTGTGTGTCTGTCTGTGTGTGTGTCTGTGTGTGTGTCTGTCTGTGTGTGCACGCGCGTGTGTGTGTCTGTGTGTGTGTGTGTGTGTGTGTGTGTGCGTGTGTGTGTGTGTAGCTATTGCAGATCTTTGGCACTTTGTTGGAGAGGCCGAAGGTTCACCAGATGTTCGCTCCAAACTATTCCCTCCTTCTGGCTATGTTTCAGGAAGAAGTCAACACTTGCCAGCGTATACTAGACAATCAGAGGGAGAGGGTACGTGTGTACACTCGAGTGTGTTTTAAGATCATTTTGAGTACCAAACATTCCTCACAAACACAGGAAGACCTGACATCTTTAACCCTTTGTTACGGTTTAAACATTTGTATTGACACTTACTGAAGTTTGAGTGTTTTTTTAATACAGTTGCAAAAAGGCTGCCCGGTTCTTAGTAAAAACCTGCCACCTGTTGCTGGAAACCTGAAATGGTCTCAAGAGCTCCGAGAGAGAATTCTGAGCAAACGCAGCGACCTCAACCTCCTCACACACATGTACGTGTTTTTTACACACATTTTCAGTGACTAAGTCCTAGATGTTCCTAGAGTGGATTTATAGTTTGTCAGATTCGTAAAACAAACCTATTTGCTATGATTATATCAGGTATATGGTGTGTG
>NC_083463.1:30788139-30798139 GCF_030014155.1 Tachysurus vachellii | reverse complement strand
GTTTTGTTAATGTGTTTTCGGATTTGTTAATTTGTTTTCGGATTTGTTAATGTGTTTTGTTAATGTGTTTTCGGATTTGTTAATTTGTTTTGTTAATGTGTTTTCGGATTTGTTAATTTGTTTTCGGATTTGTTAATTTGTTTTCGGATTTGTTAATTTGTTTTGCACTGCGTTTTTGCGTGTGTGTAATAAGGTGCTGATGCGCGCTTTACGGGATTTCAACCTGCCCAAGATCGTTACAAGCGACGTGCCGATATTCCTGGGTCTGATCGGTGATTTGTTTCCACTGTTGGATATTCCACGTAAAAGAGACATACAGCTAGAGCAACACGTTCGTCAGGCGATCGCCGAGCTGCGTCTGCAGCCTGAGGAGAACTTTATCCTGAAGGTTAGCTTCATGTTTTATTATGTTTTACTCACCAACCTATCAGTCAGATTAGATTCTCTTTCCTTTTCCTTTACACTCTGGTGTCTACAGGTGACTCAGTTAGAGGAGCTACTCGCTGTGAGACATTCTGTCTTTGTGGTTGGTGGCGCTGGAACAGGAAAGAGCCAGGTATAAAAAAAAAAAACATTATGTTTTGTTTTTTCAGTAAAATCGAATCCAGACTGCTGTCGTGCGAGTCGTGCTCTTTTTCCCCATGCGTATAGATTTTAAAGACGCTGCATAGAACTTACTCGAACATGAAGCTGAAGCCTGTGTGGAGCGACATGAACCCGAAAGCCGTGACTACGGACGAGCTTTTCGGATTCCTGCATCCTGCTACACGAGAGTGGAAAGATGGTGAGCGTGTTAACGTTGACGGTGTTACACGTGCGTGTCCAGAATGTTCGTATTATTCCTCGTGTCTTTGTTTTCTTTATGTTTTAGGCCTCTTCTCGTCAACCATGAGAGAGCTGTCTGCTTTATCCCACGATGGCCCAAAGTGGATCGTGCTTGACGGCGACATCGATCCTATGTGGATAGAATCACTTAACACTGTTATGGATGATAACAAGGTCACTACAGTACATAAACATAACAATAACGACAACGTCTGAGCATGACAACATGATCTCGTCAAAGATTGCTAGCACTTTTTAAGTGAAAATAAAATGCTATATTGTATGTTTTTGACGTGTGTTAGGTGCTGACGTTGGCCAGTAACGAACGTATCTCTCTAACGTCCTCTATGCGTCTGCTGTTTGAGATCAGTCATCTGAAGGCTGCCACCCCTGCGACCGTATCCAGAGCAGGCATCCTTTACGTCAACCCACAGGATCTCGGCTGGAGCTCGTGAGTGACACCCGTTAACATTTATGCTAACAAGCTACTACACATACATCGTAGTCTGTCACTTAAACATTTCCGTTGTTTTTCAGCTACGTTACAAGTTGGATCGACACACGCCAGGCCCAATCCGAGCGAGCGAATATGACCATTTTGTTTGATAAGTATGTGCCCTACTGTTTAGAGCAGGTCAGGTGCAACCTAAAGACCATCACACCTATACCTGAGGCCAGTATGGTGCAGGTACAGCAAAACTTTTCTCAATTTACATATACGTACATTCAAATAAATAGAACGTCACACACGAGAGTACAGACGTGTGTGTGTTTGTGCGTGCCGCAGACTCTGTGTTGCTTGTTAGACTGCTTGTTGACGGACGAAAACGCTCCTGCCGACTCTCCTCGCGAGCTCTACGAGATCTACTTTGTGTTCGCGTGTGTGTGGGCTTTTGGAGGAGCCCTCTTTCAGGACCATGTGAGTGTGAAGTGTTAGGTGTAGCGTAAATCATCGTCATTCCTTCTTATGAAATAAAAAAAAAAATACATCCAACCTATAATGAAAAATACTATCTCTTCATTTCGACTTCTCTTTAACTTCCTCCGTCTTTGTCTGTTAGCTTAGAGATTATCGTGGCGAGTTCAGTCGGTGGTGGAATAAGGAGATGCGAGCGGTGAAGTTTCCCTCCCAGGGAACTGTTTTTGATTACTACATTGACCCCAACACGAAGAAGTTCACGCCGTGGAGCGAACGCACACCTCCGTATGAGCTGGAGCCTGATGTTCCTCTGCAGGTATTACACACATATACACACAGTACATCAAAACTACACAGCAAAACTTTCAGTACTGTCAATATATCCATTCATCCATCCATCCCTCCATCCATCCATCCATTAATCTATCCATCCATCCATCCTTCAATCCATCCATCCACCCATCCATTCATCCATCTAACCATCCATCCATCCATTAATCTATCCATCCATCCATCCATTCATCCATCCAACCATCCATCCATCCATCCATCCACCCATCCATTCATCCATTCAACCATCCATTCATCCATCTATCCATCCATAAATCCATCCATCCATCCATCCATCCATTAATCTATCCATCCATCCATCCATGCATCCTTCAATCCATCTATCCATCCATCCATCCATTCATCCATCCAACCATCCACCCATCCACCCATCCATTCATCCATACAACCATTCATTCATCCATCTATCCATCCATAAATCCATCCATCCATCCATTAATCTTTCCATCCATCCTTCAATCCATCTATCCATCCATTCATCCATCCAACCATCCAACCATCCATTCATTCATCCATCCATCCATCCATCCTTCAATCCATCTATCCATCCATCCATTCATCCATCCAACCATCCATCCATCCATCCATCCATCCACCCATCCATTCATCCATCCAACCATCCATTCATCCATCTATCCATCCATAAATCCATCCATCCATCCATTAATCTATCCATCCATCCATCCATCCATCCTTCAATTCATCTATCCATCCATACATCCATACATCCATCCATCCATCCATTCATCCATCCAACCATCCATCCATCCATCTACCCATCCATTCATCCATACAACCATCCATTCATCCATCTATCCATCCATAAATCCATCCATCCATCCATTAATCTATCCATCCATCCTTCAATCCATCTATCCATCCATCCATCCATCCATCCATCCAACCATCCAACCATCCATTCATCCATCCATCCATCCATTAATCTATCTATCTATCCATCCATCCATCCTTCAATCCATCTATCCATCCATCCAACCATCATTCATCCATTTATCCATCCATCCATCTATCCATCCATTCATCCATCCAACCATCCATCCATCCATCCATCCACCCATCCATCCTTTTCTGTGTATATTTCTGTGTCTGGGATTTGTTAGGTATAAAATATTTAATTTCAGTATAACCTGATAAACAGAATCTAACCTGAATCTAAACAGGTTTATGTGTGACTGCTTTTCACTCTAGTCTTGTTCTAATGTACTCAGACGGTGCTGGTTCACTCGGCCGAGACGACCTGTCTGGCGTATTTTGTGGAACTCCTCTTAGAGAAAGGCAAGCCGGTGATGCTGGTGGGGAACGCAGGCGTGGGCAAGACCATTCTCGTATGGGACACCATCTCCAAACACAGGGAGGAGTACATGGTGGCCAAAGTACCCTTTAATTATTACACCACGTCGGCCATGCTGCAACGTGAGCACACACACACACACACACGCACACACACACACACACACACACACACACACACACACACACACAAACACACACACACACACACACACACACACACACACACACACACACATAGTGCTAGTGTGTGTGTGTCATGCTAGTATGAGTCTGAAAATGTACAATAGTGTCTATAACACACATCTTACTGTCTTATGTGTCATGGGGCAGGTGTTTTGGAAAAGCCTCTAGAGAAGAGGGCAGGAAGGAATTTTGCTCCTCCTGGCACCAAGAAGCTGATCTACTTTGTTGACGATCTAAACATGCCGGAAGTGGATGCCTACGGAACAGTCCAGCCACACACACTCATCAGACAACATCTGGATTATTCTCATTGGTGTGTGTGTGTGTGTGTGTGTGTTATTTTATATTATGACATTTACAAAAAATGTATATAAAATATAAATACATACACTGTGTGTGTTTTCAGGTACGATCGTCAGAGACTGGTGCTGAAGGAGATTCATAACTGTCAGTATGTCACTTGCATGAACCCAACAGCTGGAAGCTTCTCCGTCAACCCTCGGCTGCAGGTACCACGAGGCCACGGAGCCAAATTAGCTGGTTTGTTGAGGATGTGTTGTTGTAATAAAACCTCGGGGTGGAAAGAATAACTTCACTAGTTTTACTACACGGGGCACGGTGGCTTAGTGGTTAGCACGTTCGCCTCACACCTCCAGGGTTGGGGGTTCGATTCCCGCCTCCACCTTGTGTGTGTGGAGTTTGCATGTTCTCCCCGTGCCTCTGGGGTTTCCTCCGGGTACTCCGGTTTCCTCCCCGGTCCAAAGACATGCATGGTAGGTTGATTGGCACTTCTGGAAAATTGTCCCTAGTGTGTGATTGCGTGAGTGAATGAGAGTGTGTGTGTGCCCTGCGATGGGTTGGCACTCCGTCCAGGGTGTATCCTGCCTTGATGCCCGATGACGCCTGAGATAGGCACAGGCTCCCCGTGACCCGAGGTAATTTGGATAAGCGGTAGGAAATGAATGAATGAATGAATAAACTTTACTACAACACCTCATCATCACCTGAGTTTTTATTTCTTATTTAACTGTTAACTTTCTGTCGTACATTAAAAGTATGTTGATTTGCTCGAAGGGGTAACAATCATTTCCCTTTGTTTCTGCCACCTCTCTTGTTATAGAGGCATTTTTCAGTTTTCGCAGTGCATTTCCCAGGTGCCGAGGCCCTGAATACGATCTACAGCAGCATTCTGTGTGGTCACTTCCAGCAAGGGGGCTTCAGCTACGGAGTGAGCCGCTTGGTCGGAGCGCTCGTCCAGGCCTCCATCTGCCTCCACCAGAAAATGACTCAGAACTTCTTGCCTACTGCAATCCGCTTTCACTACATCTTCAACCTAAGGGACATCTCAAACATCTTCCAGGTGTGTGTGTGTTTCGAGAACGTGCTTGTGTGTGCATGTGTCATGTATATTAATTTTCTATAATTAGTCTTATTAAAAAAATGAGTAGTAAATTTGTGTGTTCTTTGTGTGTAGGGGATTCTTTTTGCCCAGCCTGAGACCGTACGCTACCCCATCGAGCTGGTGTACCTCTGGCTGCACGAGTGTTCTCGTGTGTACTCTGATAAACTGATGGAGGAGAAGGATGTTGAGCTTTTCAGTAAGATCCTGTTGGACACTGGCAAAAGATACTTTGAGGTCAGAGGAATACTTTAGTCCTTTATATCACAACATGATGTCATACGGCGGGTTTAAAGCTAAATGCTCCATCTCCGTGTCTCTACTTCTGCAGGGAATAGATGAGTCCATTTTTATCCACCAGCCTCTCATCTATTCTCACTTTGCCCACGGTGTTGGAGAGCCTCGTTACTCACAAGTCAGTGATTGGGAGAAGCTGCAGAAAACGCTGAGCGATGCGCTGGAGCACTACAACGAGCTGCATGCCAACATGAACCTGGTGCTGTTTGAGGAAGCCATGCAGCACATGTAAGTGTTCATGTGTTTATCCAGCAATCCCTCTGTATGTCCATCCAATTTTTTATCCATCCATCCATCCATCCATCCATCCATCCATCCATCCATCCATCCATTCATTCATCCATCCATCCATTTACATTTACATGTACAGCATTTGGCAGACGCCCTTATCCAGAGCGACCTACATAACGACGTACATCCATCCATCCATCCATCCATCCATCCATCCATCCATCCATCCGTCCATCTATCCATTAATCTATCTATTCATCCATCCATCCATCTATCCATTCATCAATCCATCCATCCATCCATCCATCCATCCATCCATTCATTCATCCATCCATCCATTTACATTTACATGTACAGCATTTGGCAGACGCCCTTATCCAGAGCGACCTACATAACGACGTACATCCATCCATCCATCCATCCATCCATCCATCCATCCATCCATCCATCCATCCATCCATCCATCCATCCATCCATCTATCTATCTATCTATCTATCTATCTATCTATCTATCTATCTATCTATCTATCTATCCTTTTCTGTGTATATTTCCCTATTTATTCATGTCAGTCTATCCATTGGTACCTCCTTCCATTCATTTATTTATCCATCTATCCTTCTGTATATTCAGCCAAACATCTACCTTTCCATCATCCCATAAATATGTCAATTCTTCCATCAGTCCTTCATTTCATCCACGAATCCATCCATATATACATGACCTCCTCTGAATATCCATTAAGCCATAACGATTTTCATTCATTCATTCGATCATTCATTCATTCGATCATTCGATCATCTCTATATTTATCCATCCAAGCATCTACATTCATTTATATACCTTTGTGTATTTATACATTTATTTATTTATTTATTTATTTATTTGTTCATTCATTTATCCGTCCAAATGTTGTTGTGTTTTTCAGATGTAGGATCAGCCGTATTCTGGAGTCTCCAGTAGGAAATGCTCTGCTTATTGGAGTGGGTGGCAGCGGGAAACAGAGTTTGTGTCGCCTGGCTGCCTTCCTTAGCATGCTGGAGGTCTTTCAAATCACTCTACGCAAAGGTTATGGCATCGGGGACCTGAGGGTAACACACACACACACACACACACATACACAGATTTTACTCTTCACTCTTCATCACTTCACCCTCTCACTGTCACTGTCTGTCTGCAGAGTGATATAGCTGCTCTCTACATTAAGGTGGGAGTGAAGAACATCGGCACGGTTTTCCTGCACACGGACGCTCAAATTCCCGATGAAAGTTTCCTAGTGCTGATCAACGACATGCTCGCATCCGGTAACTAATACAAAAACGGCTTGTATGCAGTAGACGCGAGACAGAGACACACACACAGAATAACCGATAATGCATGTATACGTTTGTGTGTGAAGGAGACATCCCGGATCTGTTCACCGAAGAGGAGGTGGATATGATCGTGGCTTCGATCCGTCTGGAACTCAGAGGCCTCGGGATGCTGGACACGCGAGAGAACTGCTGGAACTTTTTCATCGACCGCATACGCAGACAGCTAAAGGTCGAGAGAACAGTAGATTCATTCATAACCATCTCTAATAGAGTTATTTTGCTTTGACACTGTTGACACTCGGATGGTGATGACAGGTGGTCCTGTGTTTCTCGCCGGTGGGTTTCACTCTGCGGACGCGTGCGCGGAAGTTTCCAGCTTTGGTGAATTGCACCGCTATTGACTGGTTCCATCCTTGGCCCCAGCACGCACTGCAGTCCGTCAGCAAAACTTTCATTAGTAACATCCAAGGCCTCGAGGTGAGAATCAGAATACGAAAATAACTCGGTACAGCGATCACGCCTGTTATGTATCACGTGCCGTGTCTTGTGCCTACCTATGACTTTAAACCTCTTGATACGTTTTGCTTTAGCCTGCGGTAAAGCTGTCGATCAGCGAGTTCATCTCGTATGCGCACACGTGCGTTAACGAGGTCAGCGTGAAGTACCAGCAGAACGAAAAACGCTTCAATTACACCACGCCGAAGAGCTTCCTTGAGTTCATGAAGTTGTACAGCAACCTGCTGGCGACCAAAAGGAGGGAATTAACACAGAAGATGGAGCGCCTGGAGAACGGCCTGCAGAAACTTTTATCCACGGCCTCCCAGGTGACCTTCTCGTGCGTTTCTGTGTTATTTAATAATTACACTGTACACAGTTTTCTCTCTGTGTTTTCACTCTGTTTCCTTCTTGCTCTCAGGTGGAGGATCTGAAAGCTAAGCTAGCGCTGCAGGAAGTGGAGCTGCATCACAGGAACAGCGACACAGAGGCCCTTATTGCTAAAATAGGCCAACAGACGGACAAACTGAACCAGGAGAAGAGCGTTGCCGATGCAGAGGAGCACAGGGTGTGAGAAATACACAGTAGAAGTAAATTATGCAACATCAGGTGGCTTGAATAAAAGTTTTTGCATGTGTTCAGGTAGCAGCGATCCAGGCTGAGGTGTCGAAGCAGCAGAGAGAGACTGAAGTGGACCTGGCTAAAGCTGAACCAGCCTTACAGGCAGCCAACGCTGCTCTTAACACACTGAACAGGGTGAGTGTGTGTGTGTGTGTGTGTGTGTGTGTGTAAGGAAACAAGAGAGGGAGTCACAGAGGAGAAAAATGGCAACCCGTGTATATATATATATATATATATATATATATATATACTGTATATATCGGCTTCACGTTTGTTTTGTGCAGCTTAATCTAACAGAGTTACGGACGTTCCCAAATCCACCCGTGATCGTGACCAACGTTTTAGCGGCCGTGCTGGTCCTACTCAGTCCGAGCGGACGTGTTCCTAAAGATCGCAGTTGGAAAGCTGCTAAAGTCTTCATGAGCAAAGTGAGCGAAGCTTCTTCACATAACGTTCTTCACATATAAGAGCATTCCTAGCCATAGCAGCTCTCCAGTGGGGTGTCTGTGTCATCACAGGTAGATGATTTCCTACAAGCGCTGGTTAACTTCGATAAAGAGCACATTCCCGAGGCTACGGTGCGAGTGCTGAGGGACGAGTATCTGAGCGACCCGGACTTCAACCCGGAGTTCGTTCGTCTCAAGTCCTCGGCTGCAGCAGGACTGTGTGCCTGGGTTATCAACATGGTGCGATTTTATGAGGTATTCCATGAGGCTACATAAAGTTCCACCATCTTCAGCAACGATATTTAGATTTATTTAGGTCTGTAAGATGTACAGTCACAACAGTAAATCTCTTCCTCCTTCTTTATTTGCCAAACAAACACGTTAAGGAGCATCGGACACTTTTGCATTAACCGAGATCCTAGATTTTAACCTAAAGATAGATTTAAACCAAACATTTCCCATTAAGCCACAACCTGATCATGTACATTCACTCATTTTCTACCGCTTATCCGAACTACCTCGGGTCACGGGGAACCTGTGCCTATCTCAGGCGTCATCGGGCATCAAGGCAGGATACACCCTGGACGGAGTGCCAACCCATCGCAGGGCACACACACACTCTCATTCACTCACACAATCACACACTACGGACAATTTCCCAGAGATGCCAATCAACCTACCATGCATGTCTTTGGACCGGGGGAGGAAACCGGAGTACCCGGAGGAAACCCCCGAGGCACGGGGAGAACATGCAAACTCCACACACACAAGGCGGAGGCGGGAATCGAACCCCCAACCCTGGCGGTGTGAGACGAACGTGCTAACCACTAAGCCACCGTGCCCCCTGATCATGTACAATGTACCTATCGTCGCTGTCGGGCGGAAACCTCGTATGTCCAAATTTGGTCAATTTCATATTTTTTCACATATCGATGCTATTGGTCAGTCCCCACGTGGGTCTGTTATTTTTACAAGTTATTAACCAATCTAAAGTCTTGAAAATAGCTTGAGCGCAAATCTCATAACTCCATTGGACACTTCAACTGTCCACCTCTTCCTCACTCCGTGGGAGAGCTTCACGGCATATTTCTCCTCAAGAAGAGTCGCAACGAATCAACACGCCTTCTGAGGTAAATGTCTTCAAAACACTGGGCTCAAAGAAAAAAAAATCTTGACCCCCGCTAGTTCTGGTGCTCGTCTGAGGACAGGAAATTAGCGCAAGACAATCCACTGCAACGCGGACTAAACCCTGTGCACTGCAGATATGTACCCTGTGCACGACGAGATGTATTTCTGTTGATGCTTCAGTACTACTTTTATATTTCTAGTCTTTTAGTCATTAGTTTATGCAAATTGTCTCTTAAACATCTCTGAATTTTCTCTTAAAAGCTCTTCTCTCTCTCTTGTGCTGCCCCCTGCAGATATTTGTGAGTAAACACACTTCACTGTTCCAACATAAATACAACATGGAAATTGTCTAACATACAGAAAGCTTATTAAAATTCATTTTCCCATATTAATAAATTTGCATGAATATAATATTACTAGACTGTTATTGAATAAATACAGAAATATGTAGATTGCATGAAATGGTCAGGTATACTGTAT
>NC_083463.1:30768139-30783139 GCF_030014155.1 Tachysurus vachellii | reverse complement strand
TTCTCCACCTTTAACTACATCAACAGAGGCCTGTTCGAGAGAGACAAGCTCACCTTCACGGCTCAGCTCACGTTTCAGGTAGCACACGTGCCTGTGCGTCTATGCTAAATATAAACGAATGACTCTGTAAAAATAACGTATCGATGGGATTCGTGTTCTAAGGGACGAACGTGAAGGGCGCAGAGGTTACAGTTTATCGGCTTCTTCCTGTGGTGCGAGAAATAGTGTTCAAGTGGTGTGAAATATTTCTAATGCATTAAAGGTGGGGTCTCCGTTGTTTGAGTCTTGACGACAAACAAAACAAAAATCAAAACAAACGTGTAGCCAATGAGCAGAAAGGGGCGTGTCTGGTCAATATGGGCGGAGAGAGTGTTCAGTGCGCATGTGTGACATTAGCAGAAAGCGGTTTTAACATTGACATGGAGTTATTGACTCGGGAAACTCCAATCTGTGAATATGTGACCAACTTTACTTAAGACGCCGAGGCGCTTTTTTCCTTCTCGATAGGTGAGTAACGTTGGTTTTACTTTGTTACACAGAACTAATATATGCCTTTGTCCTTTACATGATTATGTTTGTGTGTCATTTTTGCTTGTTTGTTTATCTGCAATCGTATTGTTCTTCCCTTCAGCTATGATAAAGACACATTTCTTTCCATAAGTTGCCTGGGTTACGTATGTATGTGTGGGAGGAGCTATCAATACAGGGGTGGGACCCATTTGGGTTAGGGGCGTGTTTGTTTTGGTGATTTCAAATGTCAACATTGGCTTTCAAACAACAGAGACCTCACCTTTAATGAGCAAATCACTGAGCCATTAATTGTGCGAGATATTTTAAATGCCTGCAGTGTGTTTGTCTTGCACGTTTTGAACCACGGAGTAAAAAGGTTGCCTGAGCGACAAGCATGTGTTTGTTCTCGTGTGTGTTTCAGCTGTTACTGATGAATAAAGAGATCGATATGCGAGAGCTGGATTTCCTCTTGCGCTTCAATATTGACCACAGTTACATCAGTCCTGTTGACTTTCTCTCCAATTCTGCCTGGAGTGCCATTAAGGTATTACACACACACACACACACACACACACACACACACACACACACAAACAAACACACAAACAAACACACACACAAACACACACACAAACACACACACAAACACACACACAAACACACACACAAACACACACACACACAAACACACACACAAACACAAACACACACACAAACACACACACAAACACACACACAAACACACACACACACACACACAAACACACACACAAACACACAAACACACAAACAAACACACACAAACACACACACAAACACACAAACAAACACACACACACACACAAACAAACACACACACACACAGACACAAACACACACAAACACACACACAAACACACAAACACACACAAACACACACACACACACACACACACACAAACACACACACACAAACAAACACACACAAACACACACAAACACACACAAACACACACAAACACACACACACACACAAACACACTCACACACACACAAACACTAACACACACACACACAAACACACACACACAAACACACACAAACACACACAAACACACACACACACAAACACACACAAACACACACAAACACACACAAACACACTCACACACACACACAAACACTAACACACACACACACAAACACACAAACACACACACACAAACACACACACAAACAAACACACACACACACACACACACACACACACAAACACACACACACACACAGTAGAGTGACCAGATGTCCCATGTTTCCTGAGACAGTCTGGTGTTTCTGCTCGATTTTAAACGTTTATGTATTTTATTATACAAAATGTCCCCAACTCAGGATTATTTACACATCACATTAACTCTGTTTGTCGCGTTCAACAATCCGTATCGATCAGTACTGTCTTCCTGCAGACGATGAGTTTCACAGAAGAGTTTCGGGGACTCGACCGGGACATCGAGGGTTCTCCTAAACGCTGGAAGAAGGTGGTGGAGTCAGAGTGTCCAGAAAAAGAGAAACTCCCTCAGGAGTGGAAGAACAAGAGCTCACTCCAGAAGCTCATCCTAATGCGGGCCCTCCGTCCTGACCGCATGACCTACGCTCTAAGGTGTGGATGTGTCACTGTTCCTGTAGGGTGGATTTAGGAGTTGGAGTCATTTCTTTAGCTCTTGTATGTAAACGTGTGCAGGAACTTTGTGGAGGAGAAGCTGGGTGTGCAGTACACCGAGAGCAGAAAGACAGAGTTTGCGAAGTCCTTTAAAGAAAGTGGTCCGGCGTCACCTGTGTTCTTCATCCTGTCACCTGGAGTCAACCCTCTGACAGACGTGGAGTCTCTCGGTAAAGCTGCGTACACTCACTTCTTCTCTCTGCTGTAAAATAATGAGCTTTGATGTGTAATGGGAATCTGATGTTCTCTCCCTCTGTGTGTGTGTGTGTGTGTGTGTGTGTGAAGGTAAGAAGCTCGGCTTCACTATAGACCTCGGGAAGCTGCATAACGTCTCTCTTGGCCAAGGCCAGGAAGCTGTAGCAGAGATCGCCATGGAGAAAGCTTCCAAAGAAGGTCACTGGGTTATACTTCAGGTACTTATGTGCTTATTAATACAGCATCAACACCTAATCCATCACCGCATCCCTGATAACGTGTAAACGTTTTCTGTGTACGTGGTAGAACATCCACCTGGTTGCAAAGTGGCTCGGGAATCTGGAGAAGCTCCTGGAGCGATGTTGCGAGAGCAGTCACCCGGACTACAGAGTGTTTATGAGCGCCGAGCAAGCGCCAACGCCTCAGGAGCACATAATTCCTCAAGGCATTCTGGAAAATTCTATCAAAATCACTAATGAACCTCCGACCGGAATGCTGGCTAACCTACACGCAGCACTGGACAACTTTGACCAAGTGAGACACATAAACTATGTTACAAACAATTGATAATGCTTTTTATGTGTGTTAAACTGTCTGTGTGTGTGTGTGTGTGTGTAGGACATCTTGGACCAGTGTTCTCGGGAGCAGGAGTTTAAGACCATCCTGTTCTCCTTGTGTTATTTCCACGCGTGCGTCGCAGAGAGGAGGAAGTTCGGCCCTCAAGGCTGGAACCGCAAATATCCATTTAACACCGGAGACCTTACTATTTCTGTTAACGTTCTTTACAACTATCTGGAGGCCAACTCTCAGGTGTGTGTACCAGGGTTGTAATGTAACGGAGTACAAATACTTCGTTACTGTACTTAAGTAGAAATGTCACGTATCTGTACTTTACTTCGCTATTTAAATTTATGTCAACTTTCACTTTTACTCCACTACATTTCCTAGATAAAATGTACACTTTTACTCCGTTATATTTCCACTAAGCGTCTTCGTTACTCGTTACTACAAAATAAAATCAGAAGAAATGTGTGCGGCTGCAATAAGTGAGGTTTGGTGAATCACTGCTCCTAGATTACATTACGCAGCTCCGCACGCTCTACGGAGAAGCACAGGGACGCGCAGCGTGCACGCGCAGTCAGAGCTGGAGGTGTTTATCTATAACGTTAATCTGCAGAAAGCCGCAAAGACGGCAACCAAAAGCGGTGAAATGTCACTATTCTTATTACCAGAGCTGTAGCACAAACAAAATATTAATGCAAACAATCCATTCAATACTAAATAAAAATAACATTTATTGATTTGGTCTTTGTCTTGTGAATATTATTTATTAATGACTGCATTCATTGGACACACTGTTTGTAGAGAATACACACATACATGAACTGATCTGATTCAAGACTGACATCATTACATCATGCATAAAATTTTGGTGTCCACTTTTGCCATTTTAAATAATCCCATAACTTTTGGTTTACTATGTAGTCATATAATATATAATATAAAACTCTTCTTGTTTTAAATTCTCACTGAGGACTAAAAACCCCCTAAAGATGAGACCCTAGAACCGCCCCTGATCTTATACCTACTGAAAATCACTGAAATTTTACTTTTTACTTTTACTTCAAATACTTAAGTACATTAAATATCAGAAAATGACTTTTGATACTTAAGTACAGTAAATATCAGATACTTTAAGACTTTTACTTGAGTAATATTCTAAAAGGTGACTTTCACTTCTACTAAAGTCTTTTTCTAGTACGATACTTGTACTTTTACTCAAGTATTGCTTTCTAGTACTTTATACAACACTGTGTGTGTACGGTGTCCTGACTGTAGATGATCTGTAAACGTCTCCAGGCCGTGGTCTCACCAGAAAGCTGATATTATTACTCCTCTTTTTGTGTGCGTGGTTGTGTACTAGGTGCCTTGGGAAGATCTGCGATATCTGTTTGGAGAAATCATGTACGGTGGACACATCACCAACGACTGGGACAGGAGACTGTGCAGGACGTATTTGGAGGAGTACATGCAGCCCAACCAGGTACGGAGAAAAGGACCACAGTGAGTCAACCGTAATGTTTTATTTTATTTATTTATTTCCTGGAAGGACCCTGGACATTTTACGCTCCATTTATTTTTAGGTTTTCAAAAAAAATTTCATCCATGTTTGTAGTCATTATTTTTTGAGGCTGAAGGTTTTAGACAAAAAAAAAAAAAAAAAAAATTGTGCTACTTGGTGAACTTTGTGATATAAAAAGAAAAAAAAAACCCTCAATGTATATTTAAATCTACTATTCTTTCTTTCTTCTTTTTATTTTGTTTCTTTCTTTTCTAATATGTGTCATAGACAAATAGTGAAATTATTGTATGTGTGTTAGGTTACGTTCTAAAGTCGTTTTGTTTCACTGAAGGGTGCCAATAATTTAGGAACTGATATTCTAAAGTCTAAATTTATGTTCTACTAACATGTGAAAGCCTTAAGAAACTTTTTTTTACCCCACAGTTTGACAGGAAGGTGGCTTTAGCTCCTGGCTTTGTTGTTCCCTCCAACCTGGACTACGACGGTTACCACAGCTTCATAGACGAGATGCTTCCACACGAGAGCCCGGTGCACTACGGGCTTCACCCCAACGCTGAGATAGAGTTCCTCACGGTGACCTCCGACAGCCTGTTCCACACCCTGCTTGAACTGCAGACCAGAGACTCGTCCATGGGTGAAGGAACATCACAGAGCACAGAGGAGAAGGTCTGCTCAAGGGCAGGGTGTTAATCTGAGCTGATATTTGTTAGTCAGATGTTTGTGTACAACAAGTCGCATCTAGATCGAGGTTAATTCCAAGCCTTACGTATCTGCTTTGCTTCCTCGGATGTGTTTTCGGTTGTAGGTTGTTTCTGCGGCTCAGCAGTTGGTCACGTGATGGCCGGCAACTAGGTCATGGTATTTATAGGATGGCAGCTGTGGACCTCAAGAAGCAGACGAGCAGATGCTTGTATACACGATTTGATGTCTCTTTGACGTTCTAGGTAAGGACGGTCTTGGACGACATCCTGGAGAAGCTGCCGGAGGAATACAACATGTCCGACCTCATGTCCAAAGCGGCCGAGCGCACTCCTTACATCCTGGTGTGCTTCCAGGAGTGTGAGCGCATGAACATGTTAGTCAACGAAATACGCCGTTCACTAAAAGAGCTGGATCTGGGACTAAAGGTGTGTGTGTGTGTGTGTGTGCGTGTGGTGAATTCATGATGTGACTTTTGTATACGGATATTGTGTGTGTGTGTGTGTGTGTGGTTTAGGGTGAGTTGGCCATATCTTCAGAGATGGAGCAGCTACAGACAGCACTGTTCTTTGATAATGTTCCTGACCCCTGGACTAGACTCGCTTACCCATCTACCTACACCTTGGCACAGTGGTAACACACACACACACACACACACACACACGTTACACTAACATAATTATGAATGCAGATAATAAATAAAAAGTAGTGACCAAATATTCACTGGTTTTTATTTTTATTCGTGGAGGTACAACGACGTGTTGCTGCGCTGTCGAGAGCTGGACAGTTGGACTCAGGATCTCTCTCTGCCGAGTGTCGTCTGGCTATCAGGACTTTTCAACCCGCAGTCTTTCCTCACAGGTAACTCTGACACACACTCATGCATGTAGCCACACACTCGCTTTTCATCACACACACTTACGCTGTCTGACTTGGGTTGTAGCTGTGATGCAGAGCTTGGCGCGTAAGAACGAGTGGCCGCTCGATAAGATGACTCTAACGGTCGACGTGACAAAGAAATTCAAGGAGGAGTTTAACCAACCCGCCAGAGAGGGCGCTTATGTCTACGGGCTTTACATGGAAGGTTCGGTATACACACCGTCATCCAATCAGAGCACAGACAGTCCACGAGTCTCAAATACACCTACAGTACGTGGTCTAATCACGGGACACACGATAGACAGAGCAGATGGACGGTAGTCCATTTATTTGACAAATGGTCTACTAGTGTTTAATTGTAGGACTGTGATTGGACAGCACCGTGTGTGTGCTTGTGTGTATTAAATGCTTGTGTGTTATACTGGTTTCCAGGTGCACGTTGGGATATTCAGAACGGGACCATCACAGAGGCACGGCTAAAAGAACTCACTCCGAGCATGCCCGTGATCGCAGTGCGCGCCGTCCCGAACGACCGCCAGGAAACACGCAACATCTACGAGTGTCCCGTCTACAAGACTAAACTGAGAGCGAACACCTACGTCTGGACATTTAACCTCAAAAGCAGAGAGAGACCGGCCAAGTGGGTGCTCGCAGGAGTGGCGCTGCTGCTGAGTGTGTGACGTAAGAAGCACTCACTCACTCACTCATTCATCTTCTACCGCTTATCTGAACTACCTCGGGTCACGTGGAGCCTGTGCCTATCTCAGGCGTCATCGGGCATCAAGGCAGGATACACCCTGGACGGAGTGCCAACCCATCGCAGGGCACACACACATACTCATTCACTCACACACTACGGACAATATTCCAGAGATGCCAATCAACCTACCATGCATGTCTTTGGACCGGGGGAGGAAACTGGAGTACCCAGAGGAAACCCCCGAGACACGGGGAGAACATGCAAACTCCACACACACAAGGCGGAGGCGGGAATCGAACCCCCAAACCTGGAGGTGTGAGGCGAACGTGCTAACCACTAAGCCACCGTGCCCCCCCCTGTAAGAAGCACCGTGAAGGCAAATAAATAAAAGACTCGAGAAAGATACGAATCATCCACATCGCATTTGTTTATTTTGTTTAAATAATTGTGTTTATATCAACTCTCATAATATTCCCAATATACAGTGTCATATATAATACATACCAATATACTGCTTATATCCAAATCCAAGAAAAAGGAAACGTCTCTAACCCGACGGCGTGTTCCGCGTCGTAGAAAATACGCCGGCAAACATTTAAAAACGCATTAAAAACAATTTTGTGTTTCGACAGCACGAGGTTTAAAAAGTGACGCTGTACAGAAAAGTTTTGCAGTGCTTGTGCAAAAAGTCGCAAAGTCGTATAAGCGTTCGTGTCGGCGTTACAGTACGCCGCCGTATCGCGCCTCCGTTCTAGGATCGGGTTCGACGGGTCGAGAGCTGATCTCAGACCAGCGGTTATTCTGTCTGTCAGATGGTTTGAGGCTCAGAAACAAACATACAGCAGTGTTTTTACTGGACGTTTCTAACATCATGAGGATGTTGAAGTCAAATCGGTGTCGCGGCAGGGACGAGACGACGTAAATCCCGTCCCTGTTTACGGTAATGTTTTCATTTCCAGAAGAGATTTGCAGGGGAAAATGATGGTTAACTTGATGCACAATCTGACCCAGATTTCTATATAGGCTACAGAGATTAAACGTCTATACTGTAGAAGATACGCGTCATGTAGAGCGCTAGTCGTTCTAGTTACAGTCATGTTATAGTGACATCATTATGCATGCAAAAAGCTGATAACTTGGAGATTTGGCGTCTGTTCCAGGCAGCTTTCACGCTTGGCTAAAGTAAAAAAGTGTCACGTCTTGGTGAAGGAATATGACGAGATTTATTACCGTACAGGGAAATGTTACAAGATTCTTTTCAGCGCTCAGCTGAACACGATGTGACGCCTCGTGTAATACGTCTGATTCGTCTGTATCGCTGACAATAACAAAACCAATCTAGAAATCAATTAGATATGAGGACTTGTTAGTAACTTTGTTGTTTTTTCTAGATGTCACACACACACTCTAACACTCTCTCTTGTCTCTGTCTCTCTGCTCTCTCTTTCTGCTCTCTCTCTCTCTGTGTCTCTCTTTCTGCTCTCTCTCTCTTTCTGCTCTCTCTCTCTTTCTGCTCTCTCTCTCTTTCTGCTCTCTCTCTGCTCTCTCTCTTTCTGATCTCTCTCTCTGTCTCTCTCTCTCGTTCTGCTCTCTCTCTCGTTCTGCTCTCTCTCTCTCTGTGTGTGTCTCTCTCTCTCTCTTTCTGCTCTCTCTCTCTGTGTCTCTCTCTCTCTTTCTGCTCTCTCTCTCTGTGTGTGTCTCTCTCTGTGTCTCTCTCTCTCTTTCTGCTCTCTCTCTGCGTCTCTCTATCTCTTTCTGCTCTCTCTCTGTGTCTCTCTCTCTGTGTCTGTGTCTCTGTGTGTCTCTCTCTCTCTCTTTCTGCTCTCTCTCTCTGTGTCTCTCTCTCTGTGTCTGTGTCTCTGTGTCTCTCTCTCTCTCTTTCTGCTCTCTCTCTCTGTGTCTCTCTCTCTCTTTCTGCTCTCTCTCTGCTCTCTCTCTCTGTGTGTGTCTCTCTCTCTCTTTCTGCTCTCTCTCTGCGTCTCTCTCTCTCTTTCTGCTCTCTCTCTGTGTCTCTCTCTCTTTCTGCTCTCTCTCTCTCTGTGTCTCTCTCTCTCTTTCTGCTCTCCCTCTGCTCTCTCTCTCTGTGTGTCTCTCTCTCTCTCTTTCTGCTCTCTCTCTGCGTCTCTCTCTCTCTTTCTGCTCTCTCTCTGTGTCTCTCTCTCTTTCTGCTCTCTCTCTCTCTGTGTCTCTCTCTCTCTTTCTGCTCTCTCTCTGCTCTCTCTCTTTCTGCTCTCTCTCTCTGTGTGTGTCTCTCTCTCTGTGTCTCTCTCTCTTTCTGCTCTCTCTCTGCATCTCTCTCTCTCTTTCTGCGTCTCTCTCTCTCTTTCTGCTCTCTCTCTCTCTCTCTCTCTGTCCCACTCTAACACTCGCACAAAAGGCTCCGGCTGGACCAAAAAAAGCCAAGCGTGAAAGCAGCCTTACTTAAACTCTGAACATGGATCATGACTTTAAGCTCCAAACTCTAGTCATTCCTTTTCCGTGAACGGAAACGTTTTGATACACGATTTATTAGACACACCGTTTAATAATCTACCTTCTGCGTACATCTCGGGTCTAAAATCTCCACTCTCGAGTGCGTGGTCCCTGTTAAGACACGTATACGAGTGTGCGCCATAACCCCAGGAAGACCTTTTTCGGCACGGCGTGAAACGCGCCACACACCTCGCCTACATGCTGAATACGTTACCATACAATTAAAAAGAGTTAACTTTGGTTAAAACATGCAGGTGAGATGGAGCTGTACATATTAAACGTATTAGATAGGAGTTTGCAGTTGGGGTTTATGTCGTACGTCGGTGAATACGAGGACATGCAGGACAGACGGATTATAGACGAATCAGCTCTGTTCGTTTTTGGGGCTGCGTGTGGGAAAGGATATACTTCATGTCTGACATGTTAATGGATATAAATTTCTATTAGCCTGTCTGTCTCAAATAATCTAATGTTCTAGCATGATATAATCTTATATATATATATAATATGAGAACAGACATGATTCAGTTCTTTATAACAGCGAGACGGAATGAATCCTTGGTACTGATTGAAAAAAAAAAAAGAGAAAGAAATAAAATAAATAAAAAGTTCGCTTTAAGAAGGAAAGACGTGCGCACACACCACACGCCACACGCCACACACCCGCATAACGGCGTATCCGGTATAACGTAGGAAGTAGCGAAGTAACTCGGATGTACGTTAAAAGTCAAAAGGCGATCAATGAAAAGAAATAAATAAGAAAGCGTAACGAACACGTGACAGCGTACGTGGACGTATTCGGTGCAGAGACGCAACGCTGAACGTACAGAAAGGAAACGTTGATGTTAATGAAGAAGATAAAACATGAAAGTTGAGATGGTCTGTGTCTAAAAAATCTGAGCCCTATTCACGGTATAGTGCAGTTTGTTCAGAAAAAAAAAAAACAACCCAGGGGAATCTTTTAATCCCACAATGCAGGTAGTGTATTTAACCCTAGTGTCCTAAAAAATACCCAAAATGCACTGTGTTATTTGGAGCTACTGTAGTATGGCCTTTTAGTAGTCACGGTGTATTAGGGTGGGGAGGGTGGGGGGTGGGGGGGGCTTGCTCATGGGCACCTCAGTCTTGGTATTGCCGGCCCGAGACTCGAACCCACAACCTTAGGGTTAGGACTCAAACTCTCTAACCGTTAGGCCACGACTTCCCCCGATTACACACGACTACTAAACCGTGTGTGTTTACTAAAAGGTGTGTGTGTCGGTGGACAAATCAAAAACTGCTTAGGATCTATAACTGCTCTTTAGTAGGTGATGGAATGTTTGGTATTAATGTCGTGTGTAAAGATTCTGTTCCTTGTGGTCCTGATTTTTTAACAATTCCAATTCTTTATCTAAGATCGGTCTCAGCACAGGACCAAAGGTCCACGAGAAACGTCCACCTCGTGGACGTCGGGATAACGAGCCGAACGAGGTTGGACTCGACCCTATGACCCTATGGATCGTTTGTCCTGCAGTATGTGGTACTAGTGAATAGGGGACGATTTTCGACACAGCGTGTGTATATATACATATATATATATTGAGATGATACGATACGGTTCTTGTCTGGATTCTATCTGAGTAAAGCCTGCTCCTGAAATCCAGGAGGATATTATAGAAATAGACCATTTTCTCAACCGTAGGTCAGATTTGAGAAAAGAAAAACACTCAAGCTCGAGTCACGTTGATAAGCAGCATGACTTTTTTTTTTTTTTTTTCTTCCTTTTTTAAATAAACATGCGACTATAACAAAAACACCACATTCTTCCCAGCATGCACCTCTTCTTTTGCTACGGTTGCATGTCCGGCGCGGCTGATGTTGCGTGCGGTCACGCTGAAGAAATACATTCTACGTTTTTTTTGTTAGTTCCCCTGCACCATACACACGTCTGTGTGCTGGAGTCAGAACGCCAAAAAAAAAAAAAAAAAAAAAAGGTTTGGAAGATGATCAACATGTTGTACTTTGCATACAGAATTTTCTTCTTTCTCTCTCTCTCTCTCTCTCTCACTCTCTCATTCTCTCACTCACACTTTCACTCTGTACCCTGAGTCCAGCGTGCGCTGGTTTTCAGTGTGAGAGAAGAACGTCTCTGGCATCCTACTTCCAGATATGGTTATAATGCATTATAAACAAGTCTTATCACGTGGATATCTGTGATGACCTAATGCCGGCTCCCTGGAAGCCCAGGGTCAGAAGAGGGCCTGTGGAGACCTGGTGTCGTGTCCTTATGAGAAGAATCAGGCTCCGTTTCCTGTGTCGGTCTAAGCTCCGCCTCCCACTCGGAGTCTTTAATCCTGCTCACGTCAGAGCTCGTCTCCATGGTAGTGAGAAGTGTGCGGTCTTTGGGGTTGTTTTTCTCACTAGGCTTCTCTAAATCAGGGCTCTGTGAACATTAATAATATCACATTTTTTTATTTAGTGCTTTTCCGTACGCCTAAAAAACAACACAAAAAACAAATACTAAAAGAAGATGACAATCACTACTGGGACACTGGTGTTAAGAGGGACATTTAGGCTTTAGATGTGTGTGTGTGTGTGTGTGTGTGTGTGTGTGTTACCTGTGTGTGTCCAGCAATAACTGGCTGCACTCGGATGGCTGGTTTGTTGTATTCAGGGCTTGAGGCTAAAGTGCTGTAGGCTGGAGGCCCCAAGGCGCTCTGTCTCTGCAGCATCTGCAGGATGGCCTGGATGTCGGACGTCATCTGAACCTCCAGTCTACTCGCACACACACACACACACACACACACACACACACACACACACACACACACACAAAACATTTCCATCCAACCGTCCAAAGCGTTTAGGTTGTAAAAGCACTGCCTGTGGTGCAGAGAAAGCATCTCAGCACAGTCGTGAGCTCAGAGATCTGGATTAGATCTGGATCTGGATCAGTATTGATTATAAAGCTGAGCCTTTTTTCGGCATGAAGGAGGCAGATTTATTTAATTAATTAAAGAGCAGCGTGTTTTTACATGTTGAACACGTTTAAAACTCCTCTCAAAACCAACACAGTTATTAATTATCATTGTTATTATCATGTTATAATTATCATTATTATTATCATCTCATTTTTATACAACTGAGCAACTAAGGGTTAAGGGCCTTGCTCAGGGGCCCAGCAGTGGCAGCCTGGTGGAAGTGGGAATCGAACTCACAACCTTCTGATTGCTAGCCCGGCACCTTAACCACTAGGCTACCACATGCCCCCATGCTGCCATTTATGCTGCGGCGCCCGGGGAGCAGTTGGGGGTTCGGTGCCTTGCTCAAGGGCACCTCAGTCGTTGTATTGCCGGCCCGAGACTCGAACCCACAACCTTAGGGTTAGGAGTCAAACTCTCTAACCATTAGGCAGTGACTTGCATTTTTTTTTAAGGTTGGCACTAAAAGCCTTTAGCAACATGGTTTTAAACGTGACACTTAAGATGTTTAACTTAAAATCTTTTACACTTTGGTTCTAGTGAACGGCGTAAACACGACGAGTGTGTGGGTGTCCGGTTATGTAACGGTTTGATGGGGAAGAAAGTGTTGCCTTTTGTTTCTACATACTTCACAAGTCAAAGTCCCCACATCGTGTATTTTTGTCACGGTTCTATATGTGTGGAGCTCAGAGAAACGTGTACTTAACTGACGCGCCTCGGTTTTTTAGCTGCTTTAAGATGCTACACAGAGTAATTAATTTACATAGTGTTCTAGTTTACAGGCCAGAATCCTAACTTTTACACACACCCGGGTATAGAATGTCATTAGCTTGCTGTAATCAAGCCACATTGGTGCACAGTGCATCAGTACCAAGAGTTCCCATGTATGTATGTATGTATGTATGTATGTATGTATGTATGTATGCATTTTTCCCAACACAACAAATGTCACTTCTACGTGTGAACACTAGGGGGCAGCATTTACAAGTGCGGCTCATAACCAAGCTGTAGGTCTCCCTCTTGCTCTCTCTCACCTGTTCAGGTGTTCCTGCAGCAAGTCCAGCCTTTGCTCCATTTCCCCGAACGTGATGTCGCTGTCACAGTCGACTCCGCCTTCTCGGTCCTGAGATTGTGCAGAGTCATCGATGTTCCCACAAGGCCATTTGTCGACACACACATCTGGGGACACACACAGACCCAGGGCTGTTAATTACGGCCAGCAGCACATAAGCAGGACACGATGTATTAAGGAATATTATAATTAAAACACACAGCTAGACAGTGATCATTAGCCAGATGCATGGAAAATGCGTGTACACACACACACACACACACATACACACACGCACACACACACACACACACACAACCTGGTGAATGTGTGTATACCTAGATACATCGTTACCGATAAACTAATATGGTTTTGACTGTAGCTCAGAATTTCTTTGCAGAAGGTAATGAAGGAGAGTGAATGAGAAGAGAAAGCTTCTGGTGGGGAGCATAATGGGGTGTGTGTGTGTGTGTGTGTGTGTGTGTGTGTGTGTGTGCAGCTGCTCAGACAGACAGCTCTGAGTGATAATAACAGTGTTCAGCTCTTCAGGAACTCGGTGCTCAGACACACTTATGGTTAAAAGTGTGCTGTGTGTTTAACGCCTCCAAAAAAATGTTCAAAAATTCATAATAGTCACATAACGATCACTTACACACTTGCAACCGATGCATTATTCTCAGTTCCTCATTCATGCCCAAAAGTATTGGCATCCTTCATGGAACGGAGCAGAAGTAAATATATGTATTGTATTAATTTTTTTTATTTTTTGAAATAAAAAGATGGGTAAGTAGTTTAACTGACTGATTGTGTGCAGGTCCCATTCTCTCAAAGGGTGCCAATAATTATGAAGCTGACTGTGTGTGTGTGAGTGTGTGTGTGTGTTACCTTTATGAAGAGTTACACAGTCCCTAGTGTGTCTTTCCTGGAGCGTGTTCAGGTTGAGAGGGAGGGAGTGGCCGAGCATCCCCAAGCCCAAATTTCTCTCTTCCGCTTTCTCATCTGCCTCTTCATCACTTTTCTTCTTCTCCTCTTCCTCCTGTCCCTGCAGTGTGTCTCTGTCTCTGCCTCTGTTTCTCTCCACTACTGTGTAGCGACAGGGAGTCCCTGTGGAACGATAGAGAGGGTAAGAAAGACGTACATCATGTTCTCTGAGATGTTCATATTAATCACGAGAGCAAGAGAGAGAGAGAGAGAGAGAGAGAGAGAGAGAGAAAGAGAGAGAGAGACAGAGAGAGACAGAGAGAGAGAGAGAGAGAGAGAGAGAGAGAGAGAGAGAGAGAGACAGACAGAGAGAGAGAGACACAGAGAGAAAGAGAGACAGACAGAGAGAGAGAGAGAGAGACAGACCGAGAGACAGAGACAGAGAGAGAGAGAGAGACACAGACAGAGAGACAGACAGAGAGAGAGAGAGACCGAGAGAGAGAGACACAGACAGAGAGAGAGAGAGAGAGAGAGACACATTCACATCCAGTACTTTACATAGGGATTAACTCCAAAGTCATTTAAGGACAGACAGTAGAGTGCCCCCTATAGGATGACAAAGCATACTGCATCCTGCCACTAACACCACACACACGTGCCACCATGGAAACTGGCTAAAAAAAAAAACAAAGATAGAAATGATAAAAAGACAAGAGAGGAGGAGGACGAGAAAAGAACCGCACAAACTCTGAGGACCAAACTGTCCACATGACTTAAAGACTTCTATAAAAGAGCAGAGTTCCTAACACAGACCTGTACAGGATGATGACGGCT
>NC_083463.1:30758139-30760639 GCF_030014155.1 Tachysurus vachellii | reverse complement strand
TCGCCTCACACTTCCAGGGACGGGGGTTCGATTCCCGCCTCCGCCTTGTGTGTGTGGAGTTTGCATGTTCTCCCCGTGCCTCTGGGGTTTCCTCCGGGTACTCCGGTTTCCTCCCCCGGTCCAAAGACATGCATGGTAGGTTGATTGGCATCTCTGGGAAATTGTCCGTAGTGTGTGATTGCGTGAGTGAATGAGAGTGTGTGTGTGTGCCCTGCAATGGGTTGGCACTCCGTCCAGGGTGTATCCTGCCTTGATGCCCGATGACGCCTGAGAGTTCGGATAAGCGGTAGAAGATGACTGAATGAACACAATGAGTAATACTAAGGTAATACAAATGTGTTTCTGTAGTACTGTGTGTTGTACTGTGAAAATTTAGCTCTGTTTCATGCGGAAGACGACGTTCAACACCTAGAACCCGAGGCAGAGGTAACGGCATGCGCACTGAACACTCTCTCCGCCGCATGTTGACAAGACACGCCCCTTTCTTCTCATTGGCTACACGTTTGTTTTGTTAGTCGGCCCGACTCGGTTTTCTGAAGCATTTCTCAAACATCGTACACCGCACCTTTAAGAGCGAATGCTGACGTTAGGACTCCTTTGTAGTGACAGAAAGACAGAGGAGGTTTGGAAAGGAAAGGGTTAACAGCATTTGGCAAGTGCAAGTGTCTGTCGGATGCGAACGCGGTGCATTAGCACCAGTCCGACCCCGTGCTCCGACTCGGTCTCTTAATGAAGCGCCCACTAAACATTTCCCCCCTGCCATGTTTATCTGGAGCCAATGCTAATGATGTGCACAAATCGTTATCTTATATCTACTGTTTCTTATGGTTACGTGTCTATTAGGATGGTATTACACATGCAGAACAACCTTCACAGAGGGGAAAGAAAGAACACTGGCATTGCTTTCATTAACCTACAGTAGTTTTATCAATGATTAACATGAACCAAGCGTCTTAATCCTACAATTAGTTATTATTAGTCATGAGATATTTGTACCTCCTGTTCTTACCAGAGGATTGACATCCAAGTGAAGCAGATAAAAGAGAGACAGAAAGATATCAGCGTAAAACACACACACACACACACACACACACACACACACACACTGTTTATAACCTCGCACTCTAATCACAACAGAACTTATAGATACAATAAAGATTTTACACAAAACCCTTCATAAGCATGTCAGGAAAACATCATATCTAATATACATCTCGGTTATATATAACAGTTTATGATTTTAACTCCTGTAACGTTCGAGTCGAATGCTCGTCACATGCGTGCGCTTTGTGCTTGTTGTTATAGCAACACATTTAAAAAGCGTTTCCGTGCAACTTTCTTGCTCCGTTTACGTATTATAGAATCTTAATAATACCGGTATGAATTCCCACAGCAGAGGAATTGCCCTATAATCATATACAAAAAACATTCTGCCCCGAGATGAATTCTTGGCTATGCACCGTGTTCCACCGTCATGGCAACAAACATCGGTTCTGAACGATCTGTCGAATCTTTCGTTCTCTTTTAAGTCAAGACAGTCGGTGTTTACTCGGGAGCTAATGTTGTGTGAACGGGGCCTTTGGATCGCTAAACAAATTGATTTGACTTTAATTTAGCTAAAAAAACAGTTCATAATTAACACTGAGATGATTAAATGGGATCAAATATGCAAAAACATTCAAATGTCTTCTCACCAATGAGGTTTGAGCTATAAGGAAAGGATCGGACACGCGTTAATACTCGGGCGCGCAGACGCTTCGCGGAAAACACACAGTTTTTTTTTCTGTACCATGTTCATGTCGATGCCGTTGGTGTAGGTCCAGGCGTGTTGGAAATACTCCTCCAGCCTCTGGCGCAGAGGGTTGGGGATCTGGTGGAAGCGGATGAACTCTTTGACGCGGAGCATCTGGAGGTGATATCGAGCCGTACCCGAGTACAGACGCTGGATGATGGCCGAAACGTTCCCAAAGATGCTGGCGTACATCAGGGCTGGTGGGCAGAGGGATTGGGTCATTTCAGGTTATAGATTAGAGAATTATTGGCACCCTTCAAGAAAAAATTTAACGGATATAATGTCGAAAACATTCTCAATTCTTATATATATATATATATATATATATATATATATATATATATATATATATATATATATATATATCTCATCAGGACTCAAACGCTACTACTACAATAAGAAAAAAAAGAAAGATGATTGTAAAAACGCCACAGACAACGAAACACTGGAAATCCGGTCATTTGCTATGGTTAAAAATGAACCTACATTAAAGGTGCAATATCGTTTAAAACACAAATTCAAACTGCACAGAAATCATTTTCACTTCATGGGTGGAAAATTTTAAAAACTCATTTCACTCATTTCTGATTCGGCTGATTGACACAACGACAAAGGTTTAGTCTTTTTGGGGGTCAAATAAGAATCGTGCTGCTACTCACATCCGATGAGCATGACGCAGATGGAGAAGATCTTTTCCGAGTTAGTGTT
>NC_083463.1:30743139-30753139 GCF_030014155.1 Tachysurus vachellii | reverse complement strand
CCCAGGACCATCACAGGGCACGACACACACACACACACACACACACACACACACACTCATCCATACCTAGGGGTTCATCAGTCTGTCTACCTGAGGTGGAAGAAAACCAGAAGACCAAGAGGAAACCAACAGAGACATGACAACACTCGTGTGTGTGTGTGTGTGTGTGTGTGTGTGTGTGTGTGTGTGTGTGTGTGTTTTACATTTTCAGTGTTATTTGTTTTGTATCTAGTGAAGCATTAATGTATTGTCTCTCTGCTAATGGACCCAATATTGTAAATGATTGTATTTGAGTAACTCAGTGTGTCTCCTCCTCCTTTGAGGGTTCGCTTGTACACACTCACACACACACACACACACACACACACTCTCTCTCACAGTCTCACTCACACACTCTCACTCACACACTCTCACTCACACACTCTCACTCACACACACACTCCCACACACACACTCTCACACACACACTCTCACACACACACTCTCACACACACACACACTCTCACACACACACTCTCACACACACACACACTCTCACACACACACTCTCACACACACTCTCACACACACACACACTCTCACACACACACTCTCACACACACACTCTCACACACACACTCACACACACTCCCACTCACACACACTCCCACTCACACACACTCCCACTCACACACACTCCCACTCACACACACTCACACACTCCCACACACACACACACACACACACTCCCACACACACACACACACACACACTCCCACACACACACTCCCACACACACACTCTCACACACACACTCTCACACACACACTCTCACACACACACTCACACACACACTCTCACACACACACACACTCACACACACACACACTCACTCACTCACACTCCCACACACACACACACACACACACACACACACACACACACACACACACACACACACACACCTCGTCTGGTAATAAACACACAATGAGTCTCTTAAACTAGAATCTTAAGCATCGTTCGTGTGAGAACCTTCTCCTTCATTGCAGTAAATCTCATGTCCTTCTGTTTTCTGCAGTCGTGATTGATTTGTAGAATCGAACCTAATCATTTGTTGCAAGTGTTTTTTATCGTATTTTATATGACGAGTGTGTGTGTGTGTTTGTGCTGGTGAGTGCGAGATAGAGAGAATTACATTTAAACACACAGCGCTTATCTTTTTTAGGCAGCCGCCAGGCATCGTGTCCTGAGGTGTGGTTTAATGAGTGTCCGACTCTTTAGCTTTGATAAAAACACTACGAGCCGAAGAGACGAAACCGGCCATCTGTGTGTGATAAATGCCATCTGCTCAGTTACAGACAGACAACAACCGAGCAAACAAACAATCCCGGAACACGGCGAGGTCGACGATGAAACAGGGAGCTGACAAAAACCAGGGTCTGGGAGAGAGATTAACAACATGCGTGTTTTGTGCCCGATGGTTTATTTAAAGCCTTTTGAATCTGGTAACCTGAAGACACGTCAGGAGCGTGTGGATTAGAGCGCATTCTAAACGCCTTCGAGCGTTCTGACGAGCCGGGGATTTTATACGGCTGTAAACAAGAGCGAACCTGAGCATTGTTATTCAGAGCTACAGCAAGCTGCGTTCGTATCGTAGAAGGTAAATAAAATCAGAACTCTGTGTGTTTCAGGTTCATTTTTACTGCGTAGCTTTCTCTCGTCGCTGATGTTTTACACTCTTTAATGCAGTTCTTAACACCAATCCGTGTAAGGATGTGTGAAAGTAAAAGTGACGTGACGTAAGGCTACGTACGGTGACCCGTACTCAGAATTCGTTCTCTGCATTTAACCCATCCAAAGTGCGCACACACACACAGCAGTGAACACACACACCGTGAACACACACCCGGAGCAGTGGGCAGTCATTTACAGTATGCTGCGGCGCCCGGGGAGCAGTTGGGGGGTTCGGTGCCTTGCTCAAGGGCACCTCATTCGTGGTATTGCCGGCCCTAGACTCAAACCCACAACCTTAGGGTTAGGAGTCAAACTCTCTAACCATTAGGCCACGAAGAATGAATGTAAATCTGGCAGAAAAAAACAGCAACAGCAGCAGATTAGCAGGATGTCTGAGGCCAGACGGAGTCCACAACCGATCCTCAACGCCACAGAACGTTAGGGAATGTGTTTGATTTCACTTAAATATAGAAAATATTAAGAATCTGATTATCATGAAGGGGGGCACGGTGGTTTAGTGGTTAGCACGTTCGCCTCACACCTCCTGGGTTGTGAGTTTGATTCCCACCTCCGCCTTGTGTGTGTGGAGTTTGCATGTTCTCCCCGTGCCTCGGGGGTTTCCTCCGGGTACTCCGGTTTCCTCCCCCGGTCCAAAGACATGCATGGTAGGTTGATTGGCATCTCTGGAAAATTGTCCGTAGTGTGTGAGTGCGTGAGTGAATGTGTGTGTGTGTGTGTGTGTGTGTGTGTGCGCGCCCTGCGATGGGTTGCCACTCCATCCAGGGTGTATCCTGCCTTGATGCCCGATGACGCCTGAGATAGGCACAGGCTCCCCGTGACCCGAGGTAGTTCGGATAAGCGGTAGAAAGTGAATGAATGAATGATTATCATGACACCTACAACAACATTATAACCCGATGTAGTGAACAAACACAGTGATTAAAATGTTATTTGGGATTCGGCCAAATTTTCAAAGAGATGAAAACATGTTTGAACGCGTGCTCATGGATTGGTTAGTGTTTGAAGAAACACAAGTCACGACGCTTGACCTCTCACCTGCGTGACCTTCTCCGTGACATTATGCGTGCGATCTTTGACCTTCGGCGCGATGATGGTTTTCTCAGAGGAGGGCGGCGAAGCGGGGCGTTTGTCGTTGTTGGTCTCAGAGAAGTTGAGCGTGATGAGTGGGATCTTGTTGATGGTGCTGTATTTGGTGAGGTTCGAGTCGGACGTGGAGCCCAGAAGACTGCACTTGATCTGGCTGAACGGCCCTGTCGCAGGACACACACACACACACACACACACACACACACACACACAGCTTAGAGCTCACGCATTTCAATTCACATTCACTGAAAATAAGAGCACAGAAATGCTGACCGTCATTCAATACACAGAAACACAGCACTGACGTGAACAACACACACCTTCACAATGCACTCACAATCTTACTCATCTCGGGGATCAAAATAGAATATTTAAATTAGTGAGATGACAAAAAAAAAAAAAAAAAAAAAAAAACACAGACAAATAGTGTCATGCTGATCGATTAAAACACAGAGAGGAAAAGCTCAAGCCATACCCCCAGCCATCCAAGAGCGAGACACTAGCCAATCAGAAAAAGCGAAAGAGAAGGAGGGGAGGGGGGATTAGAGTGGTTCAGATTGGGAAAAAAAAAAAAACGTCTGCCATCTTGGCTTTGTATGAAACACGACAGAGAGAATTACAGCAATTAAAGCTTTACTTTGTACTGCTGAAGTGCTTAAACACACAACACACACCTGAATGAAACGCACAACCCGAGCTAAAAAGCCCTAAATGCACCAGGAATGGTTGGCATCTTGGCATCGTGATCAAATCCGAAAGTCGAATCAGAAACCAAACGCTCCGAAAGAAAGAAATACAGCCGCAAAATCTCAGCGAACATTCAGTGATCTATCAGTCATGCGGTGTGTCGTGTGTCAGTGCGGCATACAGTACAGTACGACACGTACGTTCTCACAGACACGTGAAAACGCTTTCACGCTCGTGTGCAGGAAACTCAAACATATCATGAGCCTCTTGGTGCTTTATCGACTAAACTTAATGTTGCATATCGCGATCGTTTAAGCATCAGATTTTCTCGTACACACATCACCGTACGCCACGTCACATGCTGCTTAGAATTCTACACTGCGGTGTTTTTTTTAATAAGGGCATCGAGCATATTAGTGCATGGCATTCGTTTTCATATCCCGGTGCATTTTTAATGTGACTTGGCATGCTTCCGGAGGGTAGGCAGGCAGGCACGTGCTCGTTAGGACAGAGTTGGTGCAGATACCTTTAATGCTTCGCCCATTGTCTGAAGGAGGAGTGTTAGAAAGAGAGATGAGGCAGGCAGGAAGGGTGAGAAGTGGAAATATAAGAGCTGGGATGTGTGGCTGTGAATAAGGCTTGCTGCATGTGTGTGTGTGTGTGTGTTGCCATATTCTTATATCTTACGTGTGTGATCTACAGTCCACCCTGAAATTTCTTTCATTCATTCATTCATTCATCTTCTACCGCTTATCCGAACTACCTCGGGTCACGGGGAGCCTGTGCCTATCTCAGGCGTCATCGGGCATCAAGGCAGGATACACCCTGGACGGAGTGCCAACCCATCGCAGGGCACACACACACACACACTCTCATTCACTCACACACTCACGCACTACGGACAATTTTCCAGAGATGCCAATCAACCTACCATGCATGTCTTTGGACCGGGGGAGGAAACCGGAGTACCCGGAGGAAACCCCCGAGGCACGGGGAGAACATGCAAACTCCACACACAAGGTGGAGGTGGGAATCGAACCCCCAACCCTGGAGGTGTGAGGCGAACGTGCTAACCACTAAGCCACCGTGACCCCTGTAAATTTCTTTTTTACACCAATTCTTTACAAGGGTGCCAATAATTCTGTAGCTGGCTGTGAGGGTGGGTGTGATCACCTCAGCAGTGTTTCTCAATAGTTACTGTAAATTGTCATTTTGTTTCTATTGTCAGACATTTAAATGTGTGTACGTGTGTGTGTGTGTGTGTGTGTGTGTGTGTGTACCTTCACTAGCATGGCGACCGCGGTACGTCCTGTCCACATGAGTGTTAAAACCCTCGAGGTCATGTGTGGACGAGGCTCTGCGCAGCGTACACACGCTCCCGCTGGCCACCGATCCGGAAGGTTCGGTCCTTTCCCTCGTGTCCCTCGGTGAAGATTGGTCCTGAGGTCCGGAGGCAGGAGAGGAGGAGTCCAGCAGGGTTTGACCTATCAGAGCCCTGGTGTCATTGGCGTAGGAGGGGCTGCAGCTGTCTTGTGTGGAAGGGTGAAGCTCGTGCGGCGAGAGCGATAGAGACAGGGACGAAGACGAGGCGCAGGACGAGTGCATGTCCATTTGTTCGGGCGAGCAGACGGTCACCTCGTCCGGGTCCTCCTGAGGAAGGGACTGCTTACTGAGTCCCAGCATGCTTAGCGCCACGGGGAGGCGAAAACGGAAGAAACGGCCCTTTCCTGGTGGGGCACAAAGTCAAAAACATCACATAAAGCTTTGTTGTAATTTACAAGCTCTTGCTTTTAGTAGCACAAGGCCAAACATTCTGAAATGTTATACAGCTTGCGATGCTTTCGATAAGTTTAATGCTAAATTAGAAACGCTAAGCAGGAAGTGATCCGGGATATCATTTAGGCAGGTCATGTACGAGTCACTCGTAACACTGATCAGATTATACACGGCATTCATGTCCATTATCATCTGGTCTTAATGGAGTTACTGCTGTCTAAGTGAGAGGAAGATTTCTGGTTAAATGTGACGGGCAGCCGCGCTGCTACACAAGGCCTCGGCGTTTATTACACCGCCGTACATCGCTGCTGAAAGGTAATGTGAGGAATTTTTAGCCGGATCTGCACAGATGTCAGACAGAAATATCGTCGACGGGAGAAAACCGAGGCGTCAGCATCAATACGACGCAGAAAAGAGGCGGGAAAAGGGCGAATCTCAAACGAAGCGTCCTGCCACCCTCGCTATAGTCTCTCATCAAAGTCAAAAGGAATTTTGTTTCTCACTCTTTCACACACACAGACTGGGTTATGAATCATCTACAGCCATCACAAGTCAAGCTCCACACACTGGAGGTTTTACCGTATTAGTGCTTTGTGTAATGATTTGAGTAATAAAGTCAAACATAGATTATTATATAGAAATATTTCACATGAATAAATTCATTCTGATGATGAAAATATTCCTCATTCACCTTAATAAAAAGAAATGACACCACATCAGTGTGTTTCTCAGGCAGGAAACGGTGTTAATAATTAATGTTAATAATGTGTAATAACGGGGAAATGGGCGGGGCTTGCTCGGGTGTCGGTTAATAAAGGGGAGCTCAAAACGCTAACACGTCTGTCAATCATTCCGCATCAACGTGAACAGCTCGTCTGTTGATTTTATCCGGACTCTTTTTGCATGTTTTAGTCTCAGTGTCAATAGTTTTCAAGGTTGGAATAAAATCGTGTCGTACGGAAACACGTAGGTAAATAAATCGTGTCGTACGGAAACACGTGGTTAAATAAATGGTGCCGTACGGAAACACGTGGATAAATAAACCTGTCATACGGAAACACGTGGATAAATAAACGTGTCATACGGAAACACGTGGATAAATAAACGTGTCGTACGGAAACACGTGGATAAATAAACGTGTCGTACGGAAACACGTGGATAAATAAATCGTGTCGTACGGAAACACGTAGATAAATAAATCGTGTCGTACGGAAACACGTAGATAAATAAATCGTGTCGTACGGAAACACGTGGATAAATAAATCGTGTTGTATGGAAACACGTGGTTAAATAAATGGTGCCGTATAGAAACACGTGGATAAATAAACATGTCATACGGAAACACGTGGATAAATAAACGTGTCATACGGAAACACGTGGATAAATAAACGTGTCGTACGGAAACACGTGGATAAATAAATCGTGTCGTACGGAAACACGTGGATAAATAAATCGTGTCGTACGGAAACACGTGGATAAATAAACATGTCGTACGGAAAAACGTGGATAAATAAACGTGTCGAACGGAAACACGTGGATAAATAAATGCTGTCGTACGGAAACACGTGGATAAATAAATGGTGGCGTACAGAAACACGTGGATAAATAAACGTGTCGTACGGAAACACGTGGATAAATAAATGGTGTCGTACGGAAACACGTGGATAAATAAACGTGTCGTACGGAAACACGTGGATAAATAAACGTGTCGTACGGAAAAACACGTGGATAAATAAATGGTGTCGTATGGAAACACGTGGATAAATAAATGGTGTCGTACGGAAACACGTGGATAAATAAACGTGTCGTACGGAAACACGTGGATAAATAAACGTGTCGTACGGAAAAACACGTGGATAAATAAATGGTGTCGTATGGAAACACGTGGATAAATAAATGGTGTCGTACGGAAACACGTGGATAAATAAACATGTTGTACGGAAACACGTGGATAAATAAATGGTGTCGTACGGAAACACGTGGATAAATAAATGGTGTCGTACGGAGACACGTGGATAAATAAATGGTGTCGTATGGAGACACGTGGATAAATAAATGGTGTCGTACGAAAACACGTGGATAAATAAATGGTGTCGTACGTAAACACGTTCATTTTCTCACATAAACAAACAGCAGATTAAACATGGCTTCATGACACGGATCATGTTGGAAATGTAATAACAGAAGCCAGCTGCGTTTTGCCTCGTGCCTCTGCACGTACACACGTCCGTCTCTTTCCCTCCTCCAATCCTGTTTCTCATCCTCTCTTCTCATTCTCTCCTCTCATCCTCTTCTCACCGTCTCTCCCTCCTCTATCTGTTTTCCTTTGTCTCTACCTTTTCAAATTTCCTCTCCCTCCTCCTCCATCATCCGCTCCCAATATCAGTCTTCCATCCTTCCTCTTTTGTCTTCTTTCATCCCTCTCTCTCTTTTCCACCACCACCCTCTGTTCCTGCCCAATCCCATGTCAGCGTTAATTAAATCGCTGGCCAAACAAGTCTATTTATATCCCGGATCAAACCGGAGCCCCGAGTCTCCCACAGGACCCGCATCTGTTTTTGGGAAGTTCCTGTAATTCTTCCTCATCACACTTACTGTACTAACAGGGTAACTGGGTAAGAGGCTAATAAATTAATTTATAAATAAAATTCTCACGTCTAAGAAAATACACCTTTCCTCTGGGGTGCAGAGTCGAAGGGGGAAGTGAGAGATTCACTGATGCACTGATTTGATTCACTGTAGAATAACTAATAATTCTGTCGCAACCACTATTTTGGCAATGCAAACTTTTTGGTAAACACACACACACACACAAGCACACACACACACATACACACAAACACACACACACACATACACACACACATACACACACACATACACACACATACACACACACATACACACACATACATACACACACATACATATACACACACATACACACACACAAACACACACACACACATACACACACACAAACACACACACAGTACACACACACACAAACACACACACACAAACACACACACACATACACAAACACACACACACACACATACACACACACACATACACACACACACACACACACCATCTCTGTTGCTATGATACCTGTGGACAGATTTGCATGGACTAATAATTGGGATCCGTGTGTGTGAAGCGACTTTGTAATGGAGACACTGTGTGTGTGTGTGTGTGTGTGTATCTGCTGCTGAGTGTGTGGAGCTGTGTTACTACACACTATAGCTTAAAAGTGTTGTGCGACGCATAAATTCTGACCCCCACTTGACCTTCTGGGCTTGTGGGAGAATAAATCTACAGCTACTCTCTCTCTTTTCCTTATATCCGTCTTACAGAGGTCGTTTATGAGGCTTCTCTTTTTACTCCAGTCATGTCTTATATGAAGGAAGTGTTTATTTTAATGATCTCATGGGAATGGGGAAGTGTGTGTGTGTGTGTGTGTGTGCGCGTGTGTGTGTGCGCATGCTAGTTCTTAGTCTCACTGTGTTGGGGTCTGGACGGTGACGTGAAGTTGATGCGCTCCAGCGAGTCCATGCTCCCGTCATCCATGATGTAGTCAAAGCTCAGGATGAACATCATGACCACGCCCTCTTCGTTCTTCACCGGGATGATGTGGGTGTTGCACAGGAAATCAGAACCTGGACGAGGGAAAATGAAAATCATTAAATAAACCATCGTTAACGATCGATACAAAATCCGTCTCCTTAGTAATAAAAGCTCTCAACACACACAACGTCACACACAGTCTTTAGCCATTATAATATATATATAATGGAGAAATTTAACCAGTCTGTGGTTTGCATGCTTCATTTAATGGACTTTCTTTTCTATTTCCTTTTAATAGGCTTACCAAAGAAGAGGCAGAAAAGTGTTTATGGCTAAATGTTCCACAGCATCCATTATTTCTAGTGAATAATATCACACGGATTGCATGCTTCCATTTGCGCAACATTAATTGTCTCTGTCCCTTTCTTTCAAATAATAATACTGCAGTTCTCGTTCACGCACTAGTCACCTCACGTATAGACTACTGCAATGCTCTTCTTAAAGGTATTCCGTCCAAATTGCTGCATAAGCTTCAACTGGTTCAGAATTCTGCCGCTCGTGTTCTCTCTAGAACACCTTATACTGATCACATTTCTCCGGTTCTCCAGCATTTGCACTGGCTTCCAGTAAAATATAGAGTTCAATTCAAAATCTTGCTATTCGCTTATAAGGCACTTTCTAATCTTTCACCACAATATCTTACTCAACTTCTCCAGGTTTATACTTCTTCACGTGCACTCAGATCTTCATCTTCAATTTCTCTTGTGGTGCCTCGGATTCAGGAGGCACGGTGGCTTAGTGGTTAGCACGTTAGCCTCACACCTCCTGGGTTGTGAGTTTGATTCACAAACTTGTGTGTGTGGAGTTTGCATGTTCTCCCCGTGCCTCGGGGGTTTCCTCCGGGTACTCCGGTTTCCTCCCGCGGTCCAAAGACATGCATGGTAGGTTGATTGACCGGGGAGGAAACCGGAGTACCCGGAGGAAACCCCAGAGGCACGGGGAGAACATGCAAACTCCACACACACAAGGTGGAGGCGGGAATCGAACCCCCAACCCTGGAGGTGTGAGGCGAACGTGCTAACCACTAAGCCACCGTGCCCCCCCCGATCTGACTTAATTGTACGTAATTCTACACAATATTCGGCAG